>NC_053026.1:577666441-577830439 GCF_003073215.2 Triticum urartu | reverse complement strand
ATATGAATTGCCTAAGGTACCGGAAGGTTATGTTATGAATGAGGAGAAAACTAGAGATATTCTTGCTTGTAGGCATAGAGATGATCTAGAGAAATTATTATGCAAGTATAAAGAAAAGCTCTGAATGCTAGAATGAAATATGATCCTAGGTTTGCTACTTCACCAATCTTTATTGATGATAAGGATTTTGAATTCTCTATCAACCCAGAGTTCATTACTTTGGTTGAATCTGATCCTTTCCATGGTTATGAAACTGAAACTGTTGTGGCACATCTTACTAAGTTGAATGACATAGCCACCCTTTTTACTCATGATGAGAAAACTTGCTATTACTCTATTCTCAAATTATTTCCGTTCTCATTAAAGGGTGATGCTAAATCTTGGTACAATACTCTTGCTACTGGTTGTGTGCATAGTCCCCAGGATATGATTTATTACTTCTTTGAAAAATATTTCCCTGCTCATAAGAAACAAGCTGCTTTACAGGAAATATTTAACTTTGTTCAAATTAAAGAAGAGAGTCTCCCACAAGCTTGGGAGAGGCTTTGCCAGTTACTAAATGCTTTGCCTGATCATCCTCTTAAGAAAAATGAAATACTTGATATCTTCTATGATGGACTAACCGATGCTTCTAGGGATTTCCTACATAGTTTTTTTTGAGAAACAATTTCCTAGATAATTTTGCTGGTTGTGTTTTCAGGGAATGAACTGTTGGGCAAGCTGAGGAATTATTGAATAACATACTAAAAAATTATGATGATTGGACTCTTCCTGAACCACCGGCTAAACCCACTCCGAAGAAGAGGGGTATATTGTATCTCAGTCCTGAAGATATGAAAGAGGCAAAGAAATCCATGAATGAAAAGCGTATTAAAGCCGAGGATGCTAAAAATTTACCTCCTATTGAAGAAATACATGGGCTTAATACACCACCACTGCCTAAGGTGGTAGAGGTAAATTCTCTGATGAAGTTCAATGATAATGACAATCCTCACAATATGCATCCTAGCCAATGCCTTTATGAGTTTGAAAACTATATTAGAAAGCAAGATCACTTCAATGTAAATGTGACGAAACAATTGAAATACAATTCTGATGTGATTGCTCACTTGAGTGGCTTGTTATTTAGAATCTCAAATGATGTTAGAGGTGTTGGAAAGCATGATTCTATGGTTCAAACTCAGTTAGAACAAGTTGCTAAATCTCAAAGAGAATTGCATGATGAAATGACTCATAAAATGCATGACTTTGCTGTTAGAGTTGCAACTAGAGGAGGTAAAATGACTTAGGAGCCACTTTATCCTGAGGGACACCCAAAACGAATTGAACAAGATTCACAGAGAGTTAACACTGATGCACCTAGTCCTGCTAGAAAGAAAAAGAAAAGGAAAATTGATAGGACTTTGCATGCTCCTAGTGAACCTGAAACAGAGAAACCTCCTGATAATAATAATGAAACTTCTATCTCTGATGCCGAAACTCAGTCTGGTAATGAACACTCACCTTCCGATAATGAAAAAGTTAAGGATGAGGTTCATGACGATAGTCAACCAAATAGTAAAGAACTAGACAATGATGTAGAGATAGAACCACCTGTTGATCTTGATAACCCACAACCTAAGAATAAGAGGTATGATAAAAAGTGACTTTGTGGCTAGAAAACATGGTAAAGAAAGAGAACCGTGGGTTCAAAAACCAATGCCTTTTCCACCTAAGTCAACTAAAAAGAAAGATTATGAAGAATTTGAACGCTTTGCTGAAATGCCGAGGCCAGTCTTTTTGCGTACTCACTTGACAGATATCTTGAAAATGCCTCCTTATGCAAAGTAGATGAAAGATATCATCACTAATAAAAGAAAAATACCGGAAGATGAAATCTCCACTATGCTTGCTAATTATACTTTTAAAGATGGAGTACCTAAAAAACTTGGAGATCCGGGAATACCAACTATACCTCGCTCTATCAAAAAGAATTATGTAAAAACTACTTTGTGTGATTTAGGAGCCGGTGTTAGTGTTATGCTTTCTCTTTAAATAAAAGACTTGATTTGAATAAACTCACACCTACTGCAATATATTTACAAATGGATGACAAATCAACTGCCATACCTATCGATATGTGTGAGGATGTGCCCGTTGTTGTTGCTAATGTTACTATCTTGACTGACTTTGTTATACTTGAGATGCATGAGGATGACAACATGTCGATTATCCTTGGTAGACCCTTCTTGAATATTGCAGGGGCTGTTATTGATTGCAATAAAAGCAAGATCACTTTTCATATCAATGGTAATGAGCATACGGTGCACTTTTTGAATAAAGAATTCCAAGTGAATGGTATTAATGTTATTGAAAAATCTCCGACAACACTATTGGAAGTTTTCAAATACCTCTACCTACTGTCAAAAAGAAATATGAAATCCTTATTGTTGGGGACATTCATATCCCCATTGAGGTAACTTAGTGATTTACGGAAGTTCTTCGGTTTCATGCTAATCGAAAGTGGTTATTAATAAGACCTGATCAACCTTATTAATGGATCATTTTTGAGCGGTATGAAGTTGATGAATTTAGTAAGCACTAACTTCTATCCCTACCCTTTTGTTTTCTGTTTTTATCAGTTAAATAAAATAAAATGCCATGTTTTTTCTATTTTCTGAATTTCTCATGCAATAAAAAATGACCCAAAAATAAAAGTTCTCAGAATGCCCTGAAAATTTTATATGATTTTTTTCTGAATATTTAAGAATTTCTAGTGCAAATAATATCATAGGGAGGTGCACTAGGTGGGCACAACCCACCTGGGTGCGCCCTGGTGGGTTGTGGTCCCCACGTGGCCCCCCTCACTTATCTCTTCACACCACAACATCACTTACCTCCAGAAAAAATTCTCCATTGCTCTCTCTCTCCCGTGTTCTTGCTCTCAAACCCGCGGATTTCGATCTCTTTGCTCGAAGCTCCGTTTCCGAAACTGTTTCGGGGGATTGATGCTTGGTATGTCACTCCACCGTTTGTCCAATCAGTTTTTGTTTTAGTGGTTTATATTTTGAATAATTAGCTACTCTTGGTGCTGCTATAGATGAGCTTGCATGTTGAATTCATAGAGTTCTAAATAGTTTGAATGCTTGCTATGGCCTCTATGTATCCCTATGAGTAGTTGCTATCAATCTTATAAAGTTTTGTTGATAAATTTTTGTCACCCAAAATTTTCCAGAAAATTGTACGCGAACATGATGAACCAATTTGGAAGGAGTTCTTCGAGGAGGAGATCCTCAGGGGAATCTTCTAGTGACAGCTCCACTCGTCGGTCTTATGTTGAACCAAGTGAAGTTCCATTCGAGATGTCGCCACCAAAACATGCTTATGGCCATGGGTTGATTATATGTTATGTGTGGGCATTAAGGAGGAATTTGAGCAATATGTTCACAATGCCGGTCTCGGTCCCTACATTTCAGATAAGTGCGATCAAGACCACCCTCTCACCGAATCATTTATTAAAGTATTTAAATTCCATCCCCGTGAGTCTAGGGTGTCATTTAAACTGTATGAAAATCCATTTACCATATCACTAGAGAGATTTGCTCACCACTGCAAACTCCCGTTCTAGGGATCGCTTGACGAACTGCCAAGGGCTGAGTACCAATCATTCTTGACTAGTCTTTGCTACGGTGAGACGAAGGGAGTGACACAAGGTAGAATAAAGAGCATTCATTTTCCTGCAATTCCGTACTTTGCATTATTTAACGGGAAATGTATAGTAGGCAAGCAAGACTGTAGTACACTTTATTCTCCAGACTTGAGCCTCATACGCACTGCTCTCACCGGTGAAAGGAGTTATAACCTTGGCGATTGTTGCACGCAGACTCCAGCATAATGCTAATAGTGGTTTTTTCTATGGTGGAATTTATGCCACGCGTTTAGCAAGAGAGCTGGGTGTTTCACCTTTACCCTTTGATCCTATTCTACCTACACAGTATTTATACTTTGATGCTATGAAAGATCATAAGATCCTTAAAGGAGATATTCATAATTTCACCTATAAATTGTTGTTTAACCAAGCATCTGTTGTGCGCACATATTTGCCTGTGCCTGCTCTTTTTGACTATCACAACAAAGGAATATATTTTGTTCTTGAGAGCGAGGCCTGAGCTCACAACGCGGTGGTGGAGGCAGCATGGCAGGCCGAGGCATCCGCACCGAGAGCCTCCGTGGCTACCACGCCAACTACTATCCAGGCTACTAATAGATTACCAAGTTAGGCCAAAAGCCTAAGCTTGGGGGAGTACGTGTTTCCCACCGATATTACATTCATGTTCAATTATTTCATCTGTCGGTGTTCACACTTTTTCATTGTATCATCCATGCTTAATTTTATTTTCTTGCTTTCTTCTTGTGTGTTTGAAAAACCTTAGAAAAACAAAAACATATAGTTGTAGTTAGTTTACTTTCTATGCATGCTTAGTTGTAATATTAAAAAGAAAACCCAAAAAGATTTCCTTGTTCTTCTTTTGCTTGTTGGGAGCTTTCCCGTGTAAATAGTTTTTCTCCTTTTTTGCTTTTCCCTTTTATTTTCTTGTTCAAGAAAATCAAAAACTCCAAAAATATTTCAGTGTGTTTCTCTGAATTTCTTTTCTTTTATTCGAGTCTTACTAAGGAGAAGACCACGATGAAAATGTTGAGTGGCTCTCATTTGAATAATTGTAGATCTAATAAAGAGCCCATTTTACCTTGTCTTCTCTTGTTGAATAAAATGTTGCCGATTCCAGCTTAGTCCACGGCATTCTTGCACTCTTATTATTTTCATATCATTCGGTCGTGCAAGTGAAAGGCAATAATGATGACATTCGATGAACTAGTCGTGGCAGAGAGAAACGGGTATGAACTCAACTTGTTCTGTTTGTGTAAATATGTTTAACCTAGTATCCATGATTCAGCCCATTATGATTAAACATGTTTGTAATGATAATTAGAGATTATAGTTTCTCATGCCATGCATAAGTAGCTAGGGGTGGATAATGATTTATCTTGGATATGAACATTGCATTAAAATGATTGTGATGTAGTATGATGATATGGTATCCTCCTCTGAATGTTCGAGTGGCTTGACTGGGCACATGTTCATGCATGTAGTTGAATCAAAACCAACATAGCCTCTATGATATTTATGTTCATGATGTTCATATCCTACTCATGCTAGTGTCCAATGTTACCATGCATAATGCATGTTCATGACCGTTGTTGCTCTCTAGCTGGCCGCTTCACAATCTAATTGCTAGCCTTTGCCTGTACTAAGTGGGAATTTTGTTTGTACATCAAAAACCTTGAACCCAAAAGTTATTCCAGATGAGTCTGATACGTCTCCAACGTATCTATAATTTTTGATTCCTCCATGATATATTATCTACTGTTTTGGACATTATTGGGCTTTATTATCCACTTTTATATTATTTTTGGGACTAACCTATTAACCGGAGGCCCAGCCCAGAATTGTTGTTTTTTGCCTGTTTTAGGGTTTCGAAGAAAAGGAATATCAAACGGAGTCCAAACGGAATGAAACCTTCGGGAACGTGATTTTCTCAACGAACAAGACGCGGGAGACTTGGACCCTACGTCAAGAAAGAAAAGAGGAGGCCACGAGGTAGGGGGGCGCGCCCACCCCCACCAGGAGCGCCCTCCACCCTCGTGGGCCCCCTGTTGCTCCACCGACATACTCCTTCCTCCTATATATATCCACGTACCCCCAAACGATCAGAAACGGAGCCAAAACCCTAATTCCACCGCCGTAACTTTCTATATCCACGAGATCCTATCTTGGGGCCTGTTCCAGAGTTCCGCCGGAGGGGGCATCGATCACAGAGGGCTTCTACATCAACACCATAGCCCCTCAGATGAAGTGTGAGTAGTTTACCTCAGACCTACGGGTCCATAGTTAGTGGCTAGATGGCTTCTTCTCTCTTTTTGGATCTCAATACAATGATCTCCCCCTCTCTTGTGGAGATCTATTCGATGTAATCTTCTTTTTGCGGTGTGTCTGTTGAGACCGATGAATTGTGGGTTTATGATCAAGTCTATCTATGAACAATATTTGAATCTTCTCTGAATTCTTTTATGTATGACTGGTTATCTTTGCAAGTCTCTTCGAATTATCAGTTTGGTTTGGCCTACTAGATTGATCTTTCTTGCAATGGGAGAAGTGCTTAGCTTTGGGTTCAATCTTGCGGTGTCCTTTCCCGGTGACAGTAAGGGCAGCAAGGCACGTATTGTATTGTTGCCATCGAGGATAACAAGATGGGGTTTTCTTCATATTGCATGAGTCTATCCCTCTACATCATGTCATCTTGCTTAAGGCATTACTCTGTTTTAACTTAATACTCTAGATGCATGCTGGATAGCAGTCGATGAGTGGACTAATAGTAGTAGATGCAGGCAGGAGTGGGTCTACTTGTCTCGGACATGATGCCTATATACATGATCATACCTAGATATTCTCATAGCTATGCTCAATTCTGTCAATTGCTCAACAGTAATTTGTTCACCCATCGTGGAATACTTATGCTCTCGAGAGAAGCCACTAGTGAAACCTATGGCCCCCGGGTCTATCCTTATCATATTGATCTCCTACTACTTAGTTATTTCCTTTTCTATTTCCTTTGCCTTTATTTTACTTTGCATCTTTATCATAAAATACCAAAAATATTATCTTATCATATCTATCAGATCTCACTCTCATAAGTGGCCTTATAGGGATTGACAACCCCTATTTGCGTTGGTTGCGAGGATTTATTTGTTTTGTGCAGGTACAAGGGACTCGCGCGTAGCCTCCTACTGGATTGATACCTTGGTTCTCAAAAACTGAGGGAAATACTTATGCTACTTTGCTGCATCATCCCTTCCTCTTCGGGGAAAACCAACGCAGTGCTCAAGTGGCAGCAAGAAGGATTTCTGGCGCCGTTGCTGGGGAGGTCTACGCAAAAGTCAACATACCAAGTACCCATCACATACCCTTATCTCCCGCATTACATTATTTGCCATTTGCCTCTCGTTTTCCTCTCCCCCACTTCACCCTTGACGTTTTATTTTCCCTCTCTCTCTATCCTCCCTCTCTATTTGCCTCTTTTTGCCCGCTTGCTTTTTGTTTGCTTGTGCGTTAGTTTGCTTGCTTGCCTTCTATGGCTCTACCTAAATTTGGTGATATCCACCTTAAAAGGCTAGAAGAGATCGAAAGCAATGTTAGGAGTTTTATGATCTTGCAGTTTGAACATAATAGTTTCTTTAGAAACAAGCTTAAAGAACATAAAAGTTTTGTGAGTTTTATGAATAAAGAGCTTGATGATATGTCTAAAGAATTCGATGGTTTAAGATCCCAAATTTCTCATCTTGAGAAGTTAACTACTAAAATTTTGGATAGGCAGGCTACCTTAGTTAATAAGATGGCCGCTAAACCGGATTGCTATGAAAATAAAGATGAAGATCTAAAAGTTATTTATGTGTCCCCTATTAAATCTTTGTTTTGCAATATGAATCTTGATAATGATAGGACCGAATATGATCCACCTTTACCTAGAAGGCGTTCTAAGAATTCAGAATTTGTTGATCTTGATGCTAAATTTGATAAAAGTGGGATTGAAGAAATTAAAACCCTAGATGTTGCGAAACCCACTATTATGGATTTCAAGGAATTTAACTATGAAAATTTCTCTTTGATTGATTGTATTTCCTTGTTGCAATCCGTGCTAAATTCTCCTCACGCTTATAGTCAAAATAAAGCGTTTACTAAACATATTGTTGATGCCTTGATGCAATCTTATGAAGAAAAACTTGAATTGGAAGTTTCTATCCCTAGAAAACTTTATGATGAGTGGGAACCAACTATTAAAATTAAAATTAAAGATCGTGAATGCTATGCTTTATGTGATTTGGGTGCTAGTGTTTCCACGATTCCAAAGACTTTGTGTGATTTGTTAGGTTTCCGTGACTTTGATGATTGCTCTCTAAACTTGCACCTTGCGGATTCCACTATTAAGAAACCTATGGGAAGAATTAATGATGTTATTATTGTTGCAAATAGGAATTATGTGCCCGTAGATTTTATTGTTCTTGACATAGATTGCAATCCTTCATGTCCTATTATTCTTGGTAGACCTTTCCTTAGAACGATTGATGCAATTATTGATATGAAGGAAGGAAATATTATATTCCAATTTCCATTAAGGAAAGGCATGGAACACTTCCCTAGAAAGAAAATTAAATTACCATATGAATCTATTATGAGAGCCACTTATGGATTGCCTACCAAAGATGGCAATACCTAGATCTATTCTTGCTTGTTATGCCTAGCTAGGGGCGTTAAACGATAGCGCTTGTTGGGAGGCAACCCAATTTTATTTTTATTCCTTGCTTTTTTCTCCTGTTTAGTAATAAATAATGTATCTAACCTCTGTTTTGGTTGTTTTTTTGTGTTTAATTAGTTTTTGTGCCAAGTAGAACCGTTGGGAAGACTTGGGGAAAGTCCTGTTGATCTTGCTGTAAAAAACAGAAACTTTAGCGCTCACGAGAACTGCTGTAATTTTTATTTGGAGAGTGATATTTAGTTAATTCCTTTTGCAGATGATTAATAGATAAATTCTTCACGTGCAGAAATTTAGTTTAGAATTTTTGGGGTTCCAGATCTTGCGCTAGCTACAGATTACTACAGACTGTTCTGTTTTTGACAGATTCTATTTTTCGTGTGTTCTTTGCTTATTTTCATGAATCTATGGCTAGTAAAATAGTTTATAAACCATAAAGAAGTTGGAATACAGTAGGTATAACACCAATATAAATAAAGAATGAGTTCATTACAGTACCTTGAAGTGGTCTTTTATTTTCTTTCGCTAACGGAGCTCACGAGATTTTCTACTTTAAGTTTTGTGTTGTGAAGTTTTCAAGTTTTGGGTAAAGATTTGATGGATTATGGAACAAGGAGTGGCAAGAGCCTAAGCTTGGGGATTCCCATGGAACCCCCAAGATAATATAAGGGCACCTAAAAGCCAAAGCTTGGGGATGCCCCGGAAGGCATCCCCTCTTTCGTCTACTTCTATCGGTAACGTTACTTGGAGCTATATTTTTATTCGCCACATGATATGTGTTTTGCTTGGAGTGTCTTGTATTATTTGAGTCTTTGCTTTTTAGTCTACCACAGTCATCCTTTCTGTACACACCTTTTGAGAGAGCCATACATGATTTGGAATTTGTTAGAATACTCTATGTGCTTCGCTTATATCTTTTGAGTTATATAGTTTTGCTCTAGTACTTCACTTATATCTTTTAGAGCACGGTGGTGGATTTGTTTTATAGAAACTATTGATCTCTCATGCTTCACTTAGATTATTTTGAGAGTCTTAATAGCATGGTAATTTTCTTAAAATCCTAATATGCTAGGTGTTCAAGATTAGTAATATTTTCTTAAGAGTGTTTTGAATACTAAGAGAAGTTTGATGCTTGATGATTGTTTTGAGATATGGAGGTAATAATATCAAAGTCGTGCTAGTTGAGTAGTTGTCAAATTGAGAAATGCTTGTGTTTAAGTTTGCAAGTCCCGTAGCATGCACGTATGGTAAACGTTTGTCACGACCGGTTTTCCAATAAAAATATTTATTGAGAAACCAATCTTTTGTGTCCAGTATGGGAAAAAAAAATTCTCCTTACCGGTGGACAATCTCTTGATACAATAAGCCAGTAACATAAAATATATTACAGGGTCGAGCTACGGTTGCTCAACCAAATTATTACAAAGCACGCCAATAATTATACATAAAGGCGAACATGACACAGTGGTGTGGAGGCATACTACTGACTCGAGGATAGGGCGGTGGTGGAAAAACACAGCGGGGAGTGAGATACATGACTCTAAAACTGGCCTCTCATCGAGCGTCAAGGTGAGGCTCAATGAATTTATTTGGTAGGAGAAGCGGATATAATATAGTGACCAAATCCAGGGTCGCACGAGACTAACTGGGATTCCTCTAGGCGTCGGACTCGCTATCGAACTCTTCATCCATGAGATCGCCTTCGTCAGCATCTGGCCAAATCAACAAGCCAGTGAGTACTTTGAAAGTACTCGCAAGACAGTTCGGACGTAAGATATAACAAATGCATGCATGAATGAGTCACGATTAATTCACCAATGTAAATTCAAAAATTGGCATAACGAAGTAAGTAAAAAGGGAAACGGCGGTAATCCGCCTCAAATCCCAACAAAACATAAATGAAAACCGATCGGGTGTCTGAAGCAACGCCTCGAAAGGTGAACAAATAAATAGAAGGAACTTTAAAAGAAATGCCACAGTCGGACGTCTAAGCGACATCACGGAAAGGGCTTTAAAATAAATGCCACAGTCGGACGTCTGAGCGACATCACATAAAGGGCTTTAAAAGAAATGCCACAGTCGGATGTCTAAGCGACATCACGGAAAGGGCTTTAAAATAAATGCCACAGTCGGACGTCTGAGCGACATGACAGAAAGGGCTTTAAAAGAAATGCCACAGTCGGACGTCTAAGCGACATCACGGAAAGGGCTTTAAAAGAAATGCCACAGTCGGACGTCTGAGCGACATCACAGAAAGGGCTTTTAAAGGAAATGCCACAGTTGGACGTCTGAGCAACATCACAGAAAGGGCTTTTATTGACAAGTAAATAATACTCATAATCAACATTCAATTCATGAAATTAAATGGGTTAGTCCATCCATAGGAATAATCATTTAGCCGGAATTAGCACTCATACGATTCACCGGAGTCTCTGTCATCAAAAATGGCACTTGTCAGGATAAGATGATACTGATCTTGGACATAGAATAGATGATTCAAGGAATATATGACTCTGTAGAGTTTGTACAAAAATTTCCCACAGCCAACGGATTTCCGTAGTCACGAAGGACTAGTTCCGTTTACGGTATTTCGGAACAAACACAGCTAACCAGTACACACCCATCCTACCTCTAGATGCTAGGAATCACCCTAGACATCGTCCAAGAAAAACTTTTGAGACGGGGAGATCACAATCTCGAATGGCATGGGATCAAATTTATATACGCGCGCTCTAAGGGGTGCCCCCCTCTCGGTCCCAACCGGAAACACCCATGCCCCCTGACCGGATGACTGGCTTTAATCCAGGGCCATGGAACCATCATCCCGGCCTCTCCTTTTGGTGTGTACCAGGAAAGCGGTTCGCAACTTACTAAACCATATTCCTTGCGGAAAACATGTGGTAGTACAGGGAAGGAAATGGGAGGAACTGGACCGATACGGCTTGACACTGCAGTCACTTAGCCTGGCATAAGACTGGCATGCTACAACACTGCCATCTTACCCATCCTCATGCCAACACATGGCCATTCATATTCGCATCCATCCACTTATGGTTCATCGAACTCACTTACCTCGACAATGCATGGAAATAACGTTCATCGGTATGCTCATCAACATGCCATGAGACTAACTAAAATGCAAAACATGCCAAGACACTCATCATATCAAAAGTTCAAACATGCTTGCCTGGTTCGGAGTAGTCGGAGCCTAGCTCGGTGAAGTTCGCGGCTCCGTTACCTCCTTCGGTATCTACGGTATAAAGAAATACATGCGCTATCGTAAATACCAAGAGGTGCACAGAAAGTTATACCAAATATTTTTCAAATAAATATGATAAAAAACTAGACAAAATTTTGAAGAGGACAGAAAAAGAATCAATCAAAAATACTATTCTGTTTAAAAGTTATAAAGGTTTTTGTCCAGGGACTTATCTGTAATGAAACAGAAAGTTTCCAGGGGCTAGCTTATAAAAACAGAAAACGCTTCGGCAGAAACTACGCCAGCCCAGAGGGAAAGCGCATTTGGCAGAAGGCGTTTTCAGAAAACGCTTCGTTTAGAAAGGACAGAGAGGCTGACAAGCGGGTCCCACTTGTCATGTTTAAACTTTCAAATGGGAGGGACGAGGCTCGTCGGCGCCCGAGGGCTGCGGTGGTCGCCGGCGGCGATCCACGGCGAGGTAAGGGGATCGGAGGTTACCAACGTGCTCACCGTGTCCTTCCGAACGGTGGGTGGTGGTGGTGGTCGCCGGCAAATACCACGTCGAGGCGAGCTTTGCACGGCGGTCTCAACTCCGGCGGACGGTGGTTCGGGCGTGGATGGAGCTCGTCGGAGAGGACTGCAAAGGCCAAATTGATGAGGGGGTTAGAGTACTGGGTGTGAGAGAAGGCTACGGACGAGGTTTGGGCGCCGGAGGTGGCCTCACCGGAGTGAATCGAGCTGAAGGCCGAGGCGGAGCGAGGCGGCCGGAGTCGAGGAAGAAGGGCCCCTCGAGGCTCTTCTAGTTGCTGGTCGGGGTCCAGTGAGGTGCTGGAGGTGTGCAGGGGCGAGAGGGAGCTTGGGGGCGTTATATATAGCCGGCCCGAGGCGGTTGCCGTGAACGGGATAAGTCCGGCGAGCGATTACGGTGGCGCTGCGGTTGGGCAGTGGAATTAGGAGTTTGGGCATCGCCTAGGTGGAGTAGTGGTGCCATTCCAGGGTCCAGCTCAGCACGGGAGGGGGTTTTACGGCCTGTCCCAATGGAACGGCCGTGCGGCACGTCGGCGGCAGGGAGCGCGCCCTGCGCGTGCCAGGCCACGGCGGCGGTGCTGCACGCGTGCGCTGGCAAGGGAGACGGCCACGCGGAGCTACCAGATGGCTTGGGCGGCGCTGAACGGCGTTCTGCCGTGGTGTGCCTTCTGTCGGCCGCCACGGGAGGTCCCGACGCCGCAGAAGACGCCGGCGAGGGCGGGCCAGCGCGCCACCAACGCCAGGAAGGCTCCACGCACGCGTGTGAAGCTCCGGACAAGAGGGAGGGGCTGCGAGCATCGAGCCAAGCGTACTGTGAGCTTGTGACTGAACTCTGAAGAAAACGACACTGTAAAACTGAATTTTTACTGAACTTTACTGAAAATGCAAAGAACAGTGCAGCTCAGGTGTTCGACCGAATGCTTTTGGCATCTAGGGATTTTTCCTTGAGCTGAAATTTGGTGGAGTGGCTTCTCATTGCTCTAGTAGGCTGCATGATTTTTGGTGGAATTTTTGGAGGAGTGTAGATATGAATTTCTCCAAATTTGGCAAATCTGGTCCAAACTTGCAGTGAGTGAAATTTGAAATTTTTGAAAAGAAGATGAGTGGATCAAGATGGTTCTAGGTTGTGGGTACTAAAGACAATCCAGGGAAGTTGGTTTGGGACAAAAACTCAAAGGCAAAATGGCACTTGCTTTGAAAATCACTTAGGCTCAAAATAATTGGCAGAAATGTTTTGGGAGATAAAATAATTGAAATAAAATCCAAAAACTTGTTTGGACTTGTTGAGACAGAGGATTTAAATTGCTCGAAGGTGGAGAGAGGGGTTTTGAGAAGATTTACTATAGGAGACATGGTAAAACCATGGGTGGTTTCAAAAAGAAAGAAGTCCCAAAACTCCTAGGGTTTCTTTATTTTAAATGAAAATGAAAAAGTTTGAGAGGGTAACAACCAGAAGGAAAAGCGCCCAAAACTTCAACACCAAATTTGAAAGGGAAAAGAAAATCCTTGCCAAAGGAAAGGAAGTTTTTAAGAGGAAGGATTTCTGGAAAAGAATTTTTTTTAAAAGCCCTCTTTTAAAAATCCAACAAAGTTTTTGATGAAAACCAAATTAAAATTTTGGAGTGTCACAGCACCTACCCCCTTAGGAAAAATCTCGTCCCTGAGATTTCAGCTGATCCTTAAATAAGTGTGGATGCTCTGTCCGAAGAAAATCCTCTCTCTCCCAAGTTGCTTCGCTGTCGGTGTGATTGCTCCATTGGACTTTGAAAAACTTGATGGTCTTCTGTCAGGTCCTCCTTTCAGACTCCTATAATATTCTTACGGGACGTTCCCGATAAGTGAGGTCTGGCTGCACGTCAATGTTTTCATGGGATACTTGTTTCTCTGGGTTGCTTACGCACTTCCTCAATTGCGAGACGTGGAACACGTCGTGAATGTCGGACAAGTCTTCGGGTAAGTCTAGCTGGTAGGCTACAGTGCCTCTTCGTGCCACTATGCAGAATGGTCCAATGAATCTGGGTGCTAACTTTCCTTTAATCTTAAACCGTTGCAGTCCCCTCATGGGTGATACTCGTAGGTACACAAATTCACCGGGTTCAAAATTGACCCCACGATGTTTCTGATCGTAATAACTCTTCTGTCGGCTTTGAGCGGTCTTGAGTCGGTCCCTGATTAGCTTGACTTTTTCCGCGGCTTCTTTGAGCATGTCCGGGCCGAAGATACGGCTGTCTCCGGTCTCTGACCAATTTAGTGGGGTACGACACCTCCGTCCGTATAGGGCTTCAAAAGGTGCCATTCGCAGGCTGGCCTGGTAGCTGTTGTTGTATGCGAACTCGGCATATGGCAGACTTTCCTCCCAACTGGTTCCATAGATGAGGACACATGCTCTGAGCATGTCTTCTAAAATTTGGTTTACGCGTTCAGTCTGTCCATCAGTCTGAGGATGGTAGGCGGTACTGAAGGCCAATTGAGTTCCCAGAGCCTGTTGTAAATGATCCCAGAATTTCGAGACAAATTGAGTGCCTCGGTCAGATATTATAGTCTTTGGGACTCCATGCAGACAAACTATACGGGAAATAAATCCTGGCAAGCTTCTGAGTGTTGAAGGTTGTCTTCACTAGAATAAAATGTGCCACCTTGGTTAATCTATCGGTGATGACCCATATGGCATCATTCCCGTGTCGTGACCGAGGTAGTCCGACAATAAAATCCATCCTGATTTCATCCCATTTCCACTCAGGTATTTTGTTTGGTTGCAGTAGTCCGGCTGGTCTCTGATGCTTAGCTTTTATGCGTTGACAGGAATCGCAACATGCAACGAATGTGGCTATGTCCCTCTTCATACCGTGCCACCAAAATCTTTCCTGAATATCCTTATACATTTTGGTTCCTCCAGGGTGGATTGAATATGGAGTGGTGTGTGCTTCAGCTAGGATCTGCTGTTTGAGGTCTTCTATGTTTGGCACACAGAGTCTGTTTTCGTACCGTAATATTCCATCATCGCCTATGATGAACTCCGAGGCCTTGCCCATACTCGCCTTTCTTTTAATTCCTTCAATACTGGGGTGACCAGGCTGAGCTTCTTTAATCCTCTCCACAAGGTCGGGCTTTATTTCCAAGTTTGATATGGTGCCTTCTGCTACCATCATCAAGTTGAGCTTGGCAAATTCTTGTTGGAATTCGGGCCTCAAGCTGTGCGGTTTGTTTTCGTCGGAGTTGGGATTCCGACTAAGAGCATCGGCCACTACATTTGCCTTCCCTGGATGGTAATGGATACCAACATCATAATCCTTTACCAATTCCAACCAACGTCGTTGCCGTAAGTTTAGTTCTGGCTGTGTGAAAATATATTTGAGACTCTTGTGATCTGTATATATTTCACATCGATTCCCAAGTAAGAAATGCCTCCATTCCTTGAGTGCATGAATAACTGCTGCCATTTCTATGTCATGAGTGGGGTAATTTTCCTCATGCTTGCGAAGTTGCCGTGAAGCGTATGCGACAACCTTGCCTTCCTGCATCAACACGCATCCGAGACCCTTTCTGGACGCGTCACAATATACTTCAAAATTCTTGTGTATGTCGGGTACAATTAATACCGGTGCTGTCGTTAATTTCCGCTTTAGCTCTTGGAAACTTTTCTCGTAGGCTTCTGTCCATTCAAACTTCTTGTCTTTCTTGAGTAACTGCGTCATTGGCTTGGCTAGGGTGGAGAATCCTTCAATAAATCTGTGGTAATACCCTGCCATTCCCAAGAAACTTCGTACGTCAGTTACGCTGGCTGGTGCCTTCCAGTCAAGTATGGCCCTGACTTTTTCCGGGTCCACTGCGATACCGTCTTGGGTCAGCACGTGGCCCAGAAAGCCTACTTGTCTTAGCCAAAATTCGCACTTGCTGAACTTGGCATACAATTGGTGTTTTCTGAGTTCTCCTAGCACAATCCTGAGATGTTCCGCGTGCTCTTCTGGTGTCTTGGAGTATACTAGAATATCGTCGATGAATACCACAACGAACTTGTCCATAAACTTCATAAATACTCTGTTCATGAGGTGAACAAAATATGCAGGGGCATTAGTTAGTCCAAAAGGCATAACTGTGAACTCATATAGCCCATATCTGGAGGTGAAGGCAGTTTTGGGGATATCTTCTGTTCGTACTTTTAATTGATGGTATCCTGACCTTAAGTCAATCTTTGAGAATACCTTGGCCTGAGCGAGCTGATCAAATAAATCATTTATTTGTGGCATCGGGTATTTGTTCTTGACTGTGACCATGTTAAGTGCTCGGTAGTCTATGCACAATCTCAGTGTTCCATCTTTCTTTTTGGCAAATAAAATTGGTGATCCCCAAGGTGAGGAGCTGGCTCGAATATATCCCTTGTCCAGTAATTCCTTTATTTGTTTCTTTAATTCAATCAACTCGGATGGTGCCATTCTGTATGGTTTCTTGTATATGGGGGTGGTTCCTGGTGCTAGCTCAATGCTGAATTCTATTTCTCGGTCTGGTGGCATGCCGGGTAGCTCTTCAGGGAATACGTCTGGAAATTCACACACTACTGGAACCTTGTTCAGCTCAGAAATGTCCACCTTATTCAATCTTGGTTGCCGGGGTATTTTTCCTTCCTTGGCTGATACTCTTATTGTCTTCCCTTGGTGGTGTGTGAGAATTACGGTCCTATTGAAACAGTCGATAAAACCCTTGTTGGTGGTTAGCCAGTCCATCCCTAGGATGACATCCAGTCCTTTATTTTCCAACACAATAAGATTTGCGTGAAACTCCAATCCTTCGAACTCAATGACCACATTCTGACAGTAATTTTGAGTAACTTGCTGAATCCCAGGGGACTTGATGATCATGGATTTCTCCAAAGGAAGCATCGAAAAATTATTTTGCAAAGCAAAACTTTTCGAAATGAAAGAGTGAGAAGCTCCAGAATCAAACAAAACCGTTGCAGGTATTGTGTTGACAGGAAACGTACCGAGTACGATATCCGGAGCATGTTGTGCTTCTTCTTTGGTCACGTGGTTTAGATGACCCTTCCTGTGGTTGTTGTTGGGGTTGAAATTGTTGCGCTTGGGCGCTGAATTATTTCCACCATTGTTTGGCTTCGGGGTCGAGTTCCTTGGCTTGGGGCACTGTTTGGCGTAGTGCCCTTCTTCTCCACAAGCGTAGCAAGTAACGCCTGGGCGATATGTGAACTCTTTGTCCCTTGCATGGAAATTCTTGGTTGAGCGTGAGATGTTTGTCGTAGGCTTGTGTGTCCCACCTTTCTGAAAATCTGTCCTGCTTCGGTGGTTGCGAGCATGGTTAGTATGGTCCCTTTTCTGCTTGCGGATATCCTCCAGGCTGCGTCTCTCATTTTCCAGAGTGATGGCTTTGTCCACCAGTGTTTTAAAATCAGGAAAAGTGTGCACGACCAGTTGGCATTTAAGCGCGGGTGCTAGACCGTCAAGGAATTTCTCCATCTTCTTGCTTTCAGTCATACGCTCTTCATTGGCGTAGAGGGACAATAGAGTAAATTGATTGTTGTAATCTGACACTGTCATGTTCCTTTGCTTGAGGTCCTCGAACTCTCTCTTCTTGATTTTCATAATACTCTTAGGAATGTGTGCACCACGGAAACCTTCCTTGAAATCATCCCAGGTTAGGTCATTTTCGTTGGGATGCATGTGCAGAAAATTCTCCCACCATGATGCGGCTGCTCCTGTGAGATAGTGCGGAGCATACAGCACCTTTTCGGGGTTTGAACATTTTGCAATAATTAATTTTCTCTCCATATCTCGAAGCCAGTCCTCGGCTTCAAGAGGTTTGTCTGTATGAGAAAATGTTTGGGGGCGTGTCTTCTGAAGCTCAGATAACTTGGATTGCTGCTGATACTGTCCATGGTGACTCCCCATGTTGATGACTTGGTTCATCATTTCACGATGTTGTTGCTGACTCTGTTCATAAAGGCGGCACATTTGGGAGAGTGCCGTTTCACTGTTCTGCTGACTTGACTGCCCTTGTGTGAAATTGTTGCCTGGTTGAGTGTCATAATCTCCCTCTGGCGGAGTAGGCATGGAGCGAGTCCAAGGACGAGACATTTTTCACTGTGGGGATATATTTTGCAAAACTCATAAGAAAAACGAAAATGGTCGCAAAACAAATCCAAGAAAATCACACAAGGATGGCAAATAATTTAAATGACCAAGGTCGCTTAAGAAAACAAATTGATTTGCGCACGGAGAAGGATTGCTCATTACATATCTTACACGAGGGCGATAATTATACAATACATCACTCAGGATATGTGTACATAATCCTGACATGTTATTTAGGCTAGTGCACTTCTCCAGTTCCTACATGATGCGTAAACAAGCTACTCCTCACAACCTATGTACATATCTTACAAGCGGTACATCGCATGACGGGAAAACGCACTCAGCCGGAAATGTTGACGATCTCCTTGGCCCTGCCAAGGGTGAGGCGTAGTGAGGCTGGGGACTCGACCTCCTCCTCACTAATAGGCTCCAGACGTGAAGAGCTGCGTCTGGTAGATGGAGCAGGTGCCAGGGGCGGAGCAACACGAATAGGAGTAGGCACAACGGGTGGTACAGTGCGTGCTGGAGTGGACGCAATGCCCTAGTTGAACTCTTCGGTGGTAGGCAGGCGACGAGTAGGTGCATAAGATGCTGATGAAGAGACAAAAGTCAGTGGCGGTGCGGCGGGCAGGAGCTCCCTCCTGTTGGCGGCACAGCCATGGATTGAGTCCATGCGGGCAGCTACGAAGTCGTCCACCAGGTTGTCGAAGGCTGCCTCCAGAGCCCGGAGATACTCAATAAGCATCTCAAAAGCCTCATCTCGTTCTCCTCTGGGGCAGGAGAATGCGTAGTGACAAGTATAAGGCACATGGCATGGAAGATAGCGGTAGCGACGAGTCTTCATCGCGGGAAGGACATCCCTGAGGCGAGCTATCGCCTCACGGGCTGCCATCTGCATAGCATGCCTCTCCGTAGGCATGGCTCTTCCCACGAACCGGAAGCGGCGTAACTCACCACGCCCTCCCCTGAACTGCACTGTGGCCTGGTGCATGGTCAGACTGTCGTTGACCTTGTGCTGGTAGAGTGTGAAGACTGGGCGCACGGACGGCCCCATCGCGACCTGAACGATGAAGGAGAGAAGCTTGACGAACCCATCGGGCACGGCGGTCTCAACTCCGGCGGACGGTGGTTCGGGCGTGGATGGAGCTCGTCGGAGAGGACTGCAAAGGCCAAATTGATGAGGGGGTTAGAGTACTGGGTGTGAGAGAAGGCTACGGACGAGGTTTGGGCGCCGGAGGTGGCCTCACCGGAGTGAATCGAGCTGAAGGCCGAGGCGGGGCGAGGCGGCCGGAGTCGAGGAAGAAGGGCCCCTCGAGGCTCTTCTAGTTGCTGGTCGGGGTCCAGTGAGGTGCTGGAGGTGTGCAGGGGCGAGAGGGAGCTTGGGGGCGTTATATATAGCCGGCCCGAGGCGGTTGCCGTGAACATGATAAGTCCGGCGAGCGATTACGGTGGCGCTGCGTTGGGCAGTGGAATTAGGAGTTTGGGCATCGCCTAGGTGGAGTAGTGGTGCCATTCCAGGGTCCAGCTCAGCACGGGAGGGGGTTTTACGGCCTGTCCCAACGGAACGGCCGTGCGGCACGTCGGCGGCAGGGAGCGCGCCCTGCGCGTGCCAGGCCACGGCGGCGGTGCTGCACGCGTGCGCTGGCAAGGGAGACGGCCACGCGGAGCTACCAGATGGCTTGGGCGGCGCTGAACGGCGTTCTGCCGTGGTGTGCCTTCTGTCGGCCGCCACGGGAGGTCCCGACGCCGCAGAAGACGCCGGCGAGGGCGGGCCAGCGCGCCACCGACGCCAGGAAGGCTCCACGCACGCGTGTGAAGCTCCGGACAAGAGGGAGGGGCTGCGAGCATCGAGCCAAGCGTACTGTGAGCTTGTGATTGAACTCTGAAGAAAACGACACTGTAAAACTGAATTTTTACTAAACTTTACTGAAAATGCAAAGAACAGTGCAGCTCAGGTGTTCGACAGGAATGCTTTTGGCATCTAGGGATTTTTCCTTGAGCTGAAATTTGGTGGAGTGGCTTCTCATTGCTCTAGTAGGCTGCATGATTTTTGGTGGAATTTTTGGAGGAGTGTAGATATGAATTTCTCCAAATTTGGCAAATCTGGTCCAAACTTGCAGTGAGTGAAATTTGAAATTTTTGAAAAGAGGAAGAGTGGATCAAGATGGTTCTAGGTTGTGGGTACTAAAGACAATCCAGGAAAGTTGGTTTGGGACAAAAACTCAAAGGCAAAATGGCACTTGCTTTGAAAATCACTTAGGCTCAAAATAATTGGCAGAAATGTTTTGGGAGATAAAATAATTGAAATAAAATCCAAAAACTTGTTTGGACTTGTTGAGACAGAGGATTTAAATTGCTCGAAGGTGGATAGAGGGGTTTTGAGAAGATTTACTATAGGAGACATGGTAAAACCATGGGTGGTTTCAAAAAGAAAGAAGTCCCAAAACTCCTAGGGTTTCTTTATTTTACATGAAAATGAAAAAGTTTGAGAGGGTAACAACCAGAAGGAAAAGCTCCCAAAACTTCAACACCAAATTTGAAAGGGAAAAGAAAATCCTTGCCAAAGGAAAGGAAGTTTTTAAGAGGAAGGATTTCTGGAAAAGAATTTTTTTTTAAAAGCCCTCTTTTAAAAATCCAACAAAGTTTTTGATGAAAACCAAATTAAAATTTTGGAGTGTCACAACGTTATGTAACAAATTTGAATCATGAGGTGTTATTTGATTGTGCTCCTTATGAGTGGCGGTCGGGGACGAGTGATGGTCTTTTCCTACCAATCTACCCCCCTAGGAGCATGCGCGCAGTACCAAGGTTTTTGATGACTTGTAGATTTTTGCAATAAGTATGTGAGTTCTTTATGACTAATGTTGAGTCCATGGATTATACGCACTCTCACCCTTCCATCCTTGCTAGCCTCTTCGGTACCGTGCATTGCCCTTTCTCACATTGAGAGTTGGCGCAAACTTCGCTGGTGCATCCAAACCCCGTGATATGATACACTATTTCACACATAAACCTCCTTATATCTTCCTCAAAACAGCCACCATACCTACCTATTATGGCATTTCCATAGCCATTCCGAGATATATTGCCATGCAACTTTCCATCATTCCATTCATCATGACACATTCATCATTGTCATATTCCTTAGCATGATCATGTAGTTGACATAGTATTTGTGGCAAAGCCACCGTTCATAATTCTTTCATACATGTCACTCTTGGTCCAATGCATATCCCGATACACCGCCAGAGGCATTCATATAGAGTCATCTTTGTTCTAGTATCGAGTTGTAATCATTGAGTTGTAAATAAATAGAAGTGTGATGATCATCATTTTCTAGAGCATTGTCCCAAGTGAGGAATAAAAAAAAGAGAAAGGTCATAAAAAAAGAGAAGGCCCAAAAAAATGAGAGAAAAAGAGAGAAGGGACAATGTTACTATCCTTTGCCACACTTGTGCTTCAAAGTAGCACCATAATCTTCATGTTAGAGAGTCTCTTGTTTTTTCACTTTCATATACTAGTGGGAATTTTTCATTATAGAACTTGGCTTGTATATTCCAACAATGGGCCTCCTCAAGTGCCCTAGGTCTTCGTGAGCAAGCAAGTTGGATGCACACCCACTAGTTTCTTTTGTTGAGCTTTCATACATTTATAGCTCTAGTGCATCCATTGCATGGCAATCCCTACTCCTTGCATTAACATCAATCGGTGGGCATCTCCATAGCCCATTGATTAGCCTCGTTGATGTGAGAATTTCTCCCTTTTGTCTTCTCCACATAACCCCCTCATTATATTCTATTCCACCCATAGTGCTATGTCCATGGCTCGTGCTCATATATTGCGTGAAATTTTATAGGTTTGAGATTACTAAAGTATGAAACAATTGCTTGTCTTGTCATCGGGGTTGTGCATGATGAGAGCATTCTTGTGTGACGAAAATGAAACATGACTAAACCATATGATTTTGTAGGGATGAACTTTCTTTGGCCATGTTATTTTGAGAAGACATAATTGCTTAGTTAGTATGCTTGAAATATTATTATTTTTATGTCAATATGAACTTTTGTCTTGAATCTTTCGGATCTGAATATTCATACCACAATTAAGAAGAATTACATTAAAATTATGCCAAGTAGCACTCCGCATCATAAAATTTGTTTTTATCATTTACCTACTCGAGGACGAGCAGGAATTAAGCTTGGGGATGCTTGATACGTCTCCAACGTATCTATAATTTTTGATTACTCCATGCTATATTATCTACTATTTTGGACATTATTGGGCTTTATTATCCACTTTTATATTATTTTTGGGACTAACCTATTAACCGGAGGCCCAGCCCAGAATTGCTGTTTTTTTGCGTGTTTTAGGGTTTCGAAGAAAAGGAATATCAAACGGAGTCCAAACGGAATGAAACCTTCGGGAACGTGATTATCTCAACGAACAAGACCCGGGAGACTTGGACCCTACGTCAAGAAAGAAAAGAGGAGGCCGCGAGGTAGGGGGGCGCGCCCTCCACCCTCGTGGGCCCCCTGTTGCTGCACCGACATACCCCTTCCTCCTATATATATCCACGTACCCCCAAACGATCAGAAACAGAGCCAAAACCCTAATTCCACCACCGTAACTTTCTGTATCCACGAGATCCCATCTTGGGGCCTGTTCCGGAGCCCCGCCGGAGGGGGCATCGATCACGGAGGGCTTCTACATCAACACCATAGCCCCTCAGATGAAGTGTGAGTAGTTTACCTCAGACCTATGGGTCCTGTCACAGCCCTAGAGTACCTGAGTGAAATAGTTGCATCTGCACTCATGCATCATGTCTAAAATTTCTGAAAGTTGAATTGAGGTTAGTTCAAACCCTCAGAAATCACTTCAGAAATAATCAACATTAAAATCTTTTCAAAGAAGTCCAAGAAAATGTTCCTCCCAGTCTCTGAAAATATTGGCAAGAGGTAAAACTCAAAACAATATTTTTGGAATCTCAGAGATATTTATTTTGGGCCTTTGAATTAAATCAATAACATATTTGAGTTGAATTTATTTCTGTTATATAAGAAATAAAGTTCAAGTATTTTTGTAAGTTTGCATGTGACCTTGGACTAGCTCCCTGAGCTCACATAAAAATTTACAGGAAGTTTTAAAATGGTTTGGTTTGTAAATCAAATCAAAACAAAGAAAGAAAAATAGAAAACAGAAAAAAATAAAAAAGGAAGCAGAGACTTACCTGAGGCCCACTTACCTGGTGGCCCAGCAGTTTCGGCCCAGCCCACCTCCTCCTTCCCGTCGTCTTCCTCCCCAGGCCATTAGGCAGAGCGCGTGGCCGCAGCGCGCCGGCACGCGCCCCGGCCACCTCCACCCTACCTGCCTGCGTCCCCGCCGCCCTGGATCTCCCTCGCAATGCCATGCACCCCCTGGATCTCTCTCACTCTCACCCGCAGCTCCTCCCCTCCTCTGGCTCTCCCCCTCGCACCACCCGAACGCGCCCGCTGCCGCCGACGTGCACCACCGCGGCCACCGCCTCCCCCTCACCTCTCCGACATGCCTAGGAGCTCCGCCACCGACGCCTACGCCTCTCTATCGACTCACGCGACGCCAAACGCCGCCGAACGCTGTCTTCGCCTTCGTCTCCAACCTCGGGCACCCGAGCCCGTCTCCAGTCGATTCGGCGCCGCCAGGACCTCCCCGAGCTCGCTGACCCCCTCTTCGGCATCGTTGTGAGCTCCTGCTCCCAACCCTTCTCTCCCTGCCGCCGAATCCCTCCTCTAGCCTCCATGCCCACTGCGGCCGCAGCCCGTCGCCGCCGTGCCCCGTCACCGTCGTGGCTAGAGCCACTGTCGCTCGAAGCTGAGCACACCACCGTGCTCAGCGTGTCTTCGTGCACCCGTAGCCACCCCCAGATCCACCTCCCGAACACCCTAGCGAGGAACTCGAGCACGACCGAACTCGAGCACCCGTAGCCGCCGCCTCGCTCGCCGCTGCCGACACCACAGCTAACCCCAGCTCCTCTAGCTTGCTCCATTGGATGCGCACGAGCGCAAGCTCCCTATAGAGCCCCTCCGCGCGTCGAATGGGTGCCGGAGCAGCCGTCCCGGCGTGCCTCCGCCGTCGGTTGACGTCACCGGCGATTAAACTCCGGCGGGCCGACGTGGCCACTTAATTAGGGCCTAAACACCCCGGTAATCACCCCCTAGTGCCACTGCCATGTGGGCCCCGGTGCCAAAATTAATTAGTTTAATTTTTGTTTAGATTAGTGCTAACCTTGCGGACCCCACGTGTCGGCTTTGACCTTGACCAAGTCAGCGTTGACCGGTCCCACCTGTCATCCACCCAACCCAGCTCCGACCAATGGGTCCCGCAGGTCAGGTTTGACCTGGACCGGGTCTGTTGACCTGCTGAGGTCAGCATGATGCAGTGCTGACACAATAAACCCTTTTCTGGATTTTAAATAAATCTAAACGATTTATTTATTTCAGAAAATAGCTAAAACTTCTAAAAATCATAGTAATTCAACCGTAGCTCCAAATCAAATAATTTATATATGAAAAATGATCAGAAAAATCCAAAGAATCTGTTTATGGCATTCGCATGCATGTTAGAGCAACTTATGTCCTCTGCTTAGGACAATTCAATTAAATGGCATTTAAGAAAGCACATACGGAGTTTGAATTTGAACCTTTGGTTCAGACCAACTTCATTTAATATGTTGCTAGTTGCATTAGTTCAATCAGCAGCATATTGCCATGTCATGAGCATGCACCATATTGTTGCATTGCATTGATTGTGTTTCTTCCTTGTTTGCCGGTATTGTCCCCTCTCAGTAAACGTGGTTCCGGCGATGAGTTCGATGACACCGATGAAGAGCTATTACCATCTTCAGAAGTGCCAGGCAAGCAAAACCCCCTTGTTCATTCTGATATGATCCCACCCTCTCCCTCCTGCTCTCTTTTACTGCATTAGGACAACAACGATTCAACTGTTACATGCCGCGGTAGTTGAACCCCTTTCCTCTGCATGACCTGTCATTGCCACAGTAAATAGATGAAACCCACTAGCATGAGTAGGAGTTGTTTGAGCCCTGATGTGCCTACTCATTCATGCTTGTTTGTCATGCCTGCTATTGCTTAGAGTTGTGTCAGGTCTGATTCATCGGGGATGAATTAGAAAGTTGTGAACATGTCCTACTGTGTGTGAGCTAAGTGTGTTGAACACGATTTGGTAAAGGTATCGATGAGAGGCCATGTAGGCGTACATGGTGGGTTGTTTCATTGGAACCGTCCTTAAGCACCGAGATCTGTATGTGTGATTTAAGAACTAGCTACTACCATGCATTGGGCCCGAAACCAATGGACCCTCTCGGCTTCTTAACCACCCTAGTCCTCTGTCCAGGAGTTGCAACTAGTTTCTGGTGTTTATAGGTTATGTGTTGGCAGCCGTGCGTAGCGCTGACCCTAGGGGTGGGCTATGATGCGGTAGATACACAGTGGCCGGGTATGCCGGGCGCCCGTTTGGCGTCTCGGGACCCTGTACACATCGTTCGGGGCCGTATGTGGAAACCTTGGCCGGACTCCCTGCGGATGGAACCTGGATAGGCGATAAACCTGGACTAGAGACTTGAGTGTTTAGGTAGGCCATGTCTGACACCTTCGTTGGGCTTCCGCTTGAAGGTTGCTGAGTACATGTCGTGTAAACGATGATAAGTGGTGAGAGCATGTATGAAGAAGTACACCCCTACAGGGTTAACATCATCTATTCGAATAGTCGCGTCCGCGATAAAGGACTACTTGGTTGCGTGTACAGTTCATAGACAAGTGAAAGTGGATACTCTAAAACTCGCAAGATAAGCGTGAGTGCTATGGATGGCCTTCTCATAGGGAGACGGGAGCGGATCCATAGTGGTGTATTGATATGGTGAATATGTGGACTCGTGTGCGCCACCTCAAAAGAGTTACTTGCAGTCGTAGTTTAAGATAGGCACCGAGTCAAAGCTGGCTTGCTGCAGTTAAACTCCACAACCCCCTTTGTTGATACCGATGCATATGTAGTTAGTTCTGATGTAAGTCTTGCTGGGTACATTTGTACTCACGTTTGCCTATTTTATGTTTTGTAGAGAGACATCAGTCTCACTAGTAGTTTCGTGTGGACTTCTATGTTTAGCTTGTTACCTCAGCTATGATCTTGTGCCCTCGGCAGGATCTGGTAGATAGTCAGGCTTCTCAGCCTTTTTCATTTGTAGATGTCTGTACTCAGACATGTTAAGCTTCCGCATGTGCTTTGTCTGGTATGCTCTGAATGTTGGGTCATGAGACCCATGTTTGTAATATCTGGCTCTTCGGAGCCTAATGAATAAATACTTTGAGTCGTAGAGTTTTTTTGTGATGCCATGTTGTATTTGCACATATCGAGCATATTGTGTGTATATTATTGAAATGCTTGGTATGTGTGGGATCCGACAATCTAGTTGTTTATCCTTGGTAGCCTCTCTTATGGGAAAATGTAGTCTGGTGTTTCCACTGAGCCTTGGTAGTCTGCTACAGCCCGGTTTACCGGAGTCCTGCTAGCCCAGTACTACTGCTCCGGAACACTTAGATTGGCCGGCATGTGATTCACTTCGTTCCTGTGTCTGTCCCTTAGGGGAAATGTCATGCGGTGACTTCCGGAGTCCTGCTAGCCTACTACAGCCCGGGTTCCCGGAGTCCGGTTAGCCCAGTTGCTACAGCCCGGATTCACATGCTGATGACCGACATGTTCGATGTTGTTTCATGTATGCCTGTCCCCGTAAGTTAGTGCCACTTTGGGTTCACGACTAGTCATGTCGGCCTGGGTTCTTTGTCATATGGATGCTAGCGACACTATCATATACGTGAGCCAAAAGGCGCAAACGGTCCCGGGCTAGGTAAGGTGGCACCCATGGGAATACCGTGCGTGAGGCCGCAAAGTGATATGATGTGTTACATGCTAGATCGGTGTGACTTAGGATCGGGGTCCTGACAGGTCCATAGTTAGTAGCTAGATGGCTTATTCTCTCTTTTTGGATCTCAATACAATGTTCTCCCCCTCTCTTGTGGAGATCTATTCGATGTAATCTTCTTTTTGCGGTGTGTTTGTTGAGACCGATGAATTGTGGGTTTATGATCAAGTCTATCTATGAACAATATTTGAATCTTCTCTGAATTCTTTTATGTATGATTGGTTATCTTTGCAAGTCTCTTCGAATTATCAGTTTGGTTTGGCCTACTAGATTGATCTTTCTTGCAATGGAAAAATGCAAGGGCAACAAGGCACGTATTGTATTGTTGCCATCGAGGATAACAAGATGGGGTTTTCTTCATATTGCATGAGTCTATCCCTCTACATCATGTCATCTTGCTTAAGGCGTTACTCTGTTTTAACTTAATACTCTAGATGCATGCTGGATAGCGGTCGATGAGTGGAGTAATAGTAGTAGATGCAGGTGGGAGTCGGTCTACTTGTCTCGGACATGATGCCTATATACATGATCATACCTAGATATTCTCATAACTATGCTCAATTCTGTCAATTGCTCAACAGTAATTTGTTCACCCACCGTAGAATACTTATGCTCTCGAGAGAAGCCACTAGTGAAACCTATGGCCCCCGGGTCTATCCTTATCATATTGATCTCCTACTACTTAGTTATTTCCTTTGCTATTTACTTTGACTTTATTTTACTTTGCATCTTTATCATAAAAATACCAAAAATATTATCTTATCATATCTATCAGATCTCACTCTCGTAAGTGGCCTTATAGAGTTTGACAACCCCTATTTGCGTTGGTTGCGAGGATTTATTTATTTTGTGCAGGTACGAGGGACTCACGCGTAGCCTCCTACTGGATTGATACCTTGGTTCTCAAAAACTGAGGGAAATACTTATGCTACTTTGCTGCATCATCCCTTCCTCTTCGGGGAAAACCAACGCAGTGCTCAAGAGGTAGCAGAGTCCACCATACCTACCTATATGCGGTATTACCCTGCCGTCCTAAGTAAATTTGCATGTGCCACCTCTAAAAACTTCTAATAAATATTCTTTTTGTGTGCCTGGATCGTTCATGGAATGACAGGAGGTGGTGGGTATCTTCCATGCTAAGCGGGTTATTCCCAGGTCAAGTGCTTATTCACTCGCCGTCGCACGAGAAAAGGGCGGTAATAGGGATGCCTAGTCCCAAACTGCAAACAGAAAGAGCTTACAAATAATCAAACAAAAACTCCCAATGGAGTCAAAACCTTTACTTTTACCGCTTGGGAACCGCCACTAGTGTGCTTAGCATGGAAAATATTGATAACTGATAGTCGTGAAGTAAATGAGAAGGGTGCATGTCTCAAAATATCATTTATATCTGTTTTAAAAACTTGAGCTCTGGCACCACTGCAAATCACTGCTTCCCTCTACAAATGGACTATCTATTTACTTTTATGTTGTGTCATTACCTTCTAAACCAAACGCCAGAACCTGGGAGCACTGCTGTCATGACTTATGCATTGTGTGTAGCTAATGTTGGGTGCATCATGACTGGATCTTTTCTACCATGAGTTACAATGCTTAGTCGTTGCTTGAACTTTGGAGGTGTTCTGCATTTATGTTTTGCGGTCTCAGAAAGGGATAGCGACCACTATTGTCATATTATATCATGGTTGTTTTGACAACGTGTTGCCGTTTGAGATGTCTTATTATTGCTCGCTAGCTGATTATGTCATTGATATGAGTTAATATAATCTTTAAGAGTTATTGTCGGCATGGTTAGTTATAATGTTGGCTGAAAACCTGGGTGCTGTTTATGCTTATTTATGCAAACAAGAGCAAAAGAGTTCGTAAAAGTTTTTCTTTTTCACTTTTAGTTTATCAACTGAATTGCTTGAGGAAAAGCAAAGGTTTAAGCTTGGGGGAGTTAATACGTCTCCAACATATCTACTTTTCCTAATGCTTTTCCTCTTGTTTTGGACTCTAATTTGCATGATTTGAATGAAACTAACCCCAGACTGACGCTATTTTCAGCAGAACTACCATGATGTTGTTTTTGTGCAGAAATAAAAGCACTTGGAATGGAACGAAACTTTGCGAGGATTTTTTATACAATAAATAAGAATGTCTGGAGCCAAGACCCACCAGAGGGGGGCACCTGGGTGGGCACAACCCACCAGGACGCCCCCCTCCTGGCACGCCCAGGTGGGTTGTCCTTGAAGGAAATATGCCCTAGAGGCAATAATAAAGTTGTTATTTATATTTCCTTATATCATGATAAATGTTTATTATTCATGCTAGAATTGCATTAAACAGAAACTTAGTACATGTGTGAATACATAGACAAACAGAGTGTCCCTAGTATGCCTCTACTTGACTAGCTCGTTAATCACAGATGGTTAAGTTTCCTAGCCATGGACATGTGTTGTCATTTGATGAACGGGATCACATCATTAGAGAATGATGTGATGGACTAGGCGTATCCATTAGCTTAGCAATATGATCGTTTAGTTTATTGCCATTGCTTTCTTCATGACTTATACATGTTCCTATGACTATGAGATTATGCAACTCCCGAATACCGGAGGAACACCTTGTGTGCTATCAAACGTCACAACGTAACCAGGTGATTATAAAGATGCTCTACAGGTGTCTCGATGGTGTTTTTTGAGTTGGCATAGATCGAGATTAGGAGTTGTCACTCCATGTATCGGAGAGGTATCTCTGGGACCTCTCGGTAATGCACATCACCATGAGCCTTGCAAGCAATGTGAATAATGAGTTAGTCATGGGATGATGCATTATGGAACAAGTAAAGAGACTTGCCAGTGACGAGATTGAACTAGGTATGATGGTACCGACGATCGAATCTCGGTCATCATCACGATCAACACGCCGTCATGCTAATGAAACTCACCCTCGGCCTCAGGTGGATCAAGAGAATGAGGGACGTCACCGAGCTGAACGTGTTCAGATCACGGAGGTGCCGTGTGTTCGGTGCTTGATCAGTTGGATCGCGAAGACGTTCAACTACATCAACCATGTTACTAAATGCTTCCGCTTTTGGTCTACGAGGGTACGTAGACACAATCTCCCCTCTCATTGCTATGCATCTCCTAGATAGATCTTGCGTGATCGTAGGATTTTTTTGAAATACTGCGTTCCCCAACAGTGGCATCCGAGTCAGGTCTATGCGTAGATGTTATATGCACGAGTAGAAAACAAAGAGTTGTGGGCGATAATACTCATACTGCTTACCAGCATGTCATAATTTGATTCTGTGGTATTGTTGGATGAAGCGGCCCAGACCGACATTACATGGCCGCGTTCATGAGACTGGTTCTATCGACGTGCTTCGCACACAGGTGGCTAGTGGGTGTCTGTTTCTCCAACTTTAGTTGAATCGAGTGTGACTACGCCCATCCTTGTTGAAGGTTAAAACAACACACTTGACGAAAAATCGTTGTGGTTTTTGATGCGTAGGTAAGAACGGTTCTTGCTAAGCCTGTAGCAGCCACGTAAAACTTGCAACAACAAATTAGAGGACGTCTAACTTGTTTTTGCAGGGCTTGCTATGATGTGATATGGTGAAGACGTGATTATATAAATTGTTGTATGAGATGATCATGTTTTGTAACAAAGTTATCAGCAACTGGCAGGAGCCATATGGTTGTCACTTTATTGTATGTAATGCAATCACCATGTAATTGCTTTACTTTATCACTAAGTGGTAGTGATAGTCATGGTAGCAATAGTTCGCGAGACAACAACGATGCTATGATGGAGATCAAGGTGTCAAGCCGGTGACGATGGTGATCATGACGGTGCTTTGGAGATGGAGATAAAATGCACAAGAGGATGATGGCCATATCATATCACTTATATTGATTGCATGTGATGTTTATCTTTTCTGCATCTTATTTTGCTTAGTACGGCGGTAGCATTATAAGATGATCTCTCACTAAATTTCAAGGTATAAGTGTTCTCCCTGAGTATGTAATGTTGCTATAGTTCGTCGTGCCGAGACACCACGTGATGATCGGGTGTGATAAGCTCCACGTTCACATACAACGGGTGCAAGCCAGTTTTGCACAAGCAGAATACTCATGTTAAACTTGACGAGCCTAGCATATGTAGATATGGCTTTGGAACACTGAGACCGAAAGGTCGAGCATGAATCATATAGTTGATATATATGATCAACATAGTGATGTTCACCATTGAAAACTTCTCCATCTCATATGATGATCGGACATGGTTTAGTTGATATGGATCACGTGGTCATTTAGATGACTAGAGGGATGTCTATCTAAGTAGGAGTTCTTAAGTAATATGATTAATTGAACTTTAATTTATCATGAACTTAGTACCTAATAGTATTTTGCATGTCCATGTTGTTGTAGATAAATGGCCCGTGCTTCCGTTCCTTTGAATTTTAATGTGTTCCTAGAGAAAGCTAAGTTGCAAGATGATGGTAGCAACTACATGGACTAGGTCCGTAACTTGACGATTATCCTCATTGATGCATAGAAGAATTGCGTCCTGGAAGCACCGCTAGGTGCAAAGCCCGCTGCAGGAGCAACACTTGATGTTATGAACGTCTAGCAGAGCAAAGCTGATGACTACTCGATAGTTCAGTGTGCCATGCTTTACGGCTTAGAATCGGGACTTCAACGACGTTTTGAACGTCATGGAGCATATGAGATGTTCCAGGAGTTGAAGTTAATATTTCAACAAATGCCCAATTTGAGAGATATGAAGTCTCCAATAAGTTCTATATACCTACAAGACGGAGGAGAATAGTTCGGTCAGTGAACATATACTCAGAATGTCTGGGTACCACAACCACTTGACTCAACTTGGAGTTAATCTTCCTAATGATAGTGTCATTGACAGAGTTCTTCAATCACTGCCACCAAGCTACAAAAGCTTCGTGATGAACTATAATATGCAAGGGATGGATTAGATAACTCCCGAGATCTTCGCGATGCTAAAAGATGTGGAGGTAGAAATCACGGAGGAGCATTGATAACCCACAAGTATAGGGGATCGCAACAGTTTTCGAGGGTAGAGTATTCAACCCAAATTTATTGATTCGACACAAGGGGAGCCAAAGAATATTCTCAAGTATTAGCAGTTGAGTTGTCAATTCAACCACACCTGAAAGACTTAATATCTGCAGCAAAGTATTTAGTAGCAAAGTAGTATGGAAGTAACGGTAACGGTGGCAAAAGTAACAGTAGTAGTTTTTGTAGTAATCGTAACAGTGGCAACAGAAAAGTAACTAAGCAAAGATCAATATGTGAAAAGCTTGTAGGCAATGGATCAATGATGGATAATTATGTCGGATGCGATTCCTCATGCAACAGTTATAACATAGGGTGACACAAAACTAGCTCCAGTTCATCGATGTAATGTAGGCATGTATTCCGAATATAGTCATACATGCTTATGGAAAAGAAGTTGCATGACATCTTTTGTCCTACCCTCCCGTGGCAGCGGGGTCCTATTGAAAACTAAGGGATATTAAGGCCTCCTTTTAATAGAGTATCGGACCAAAGCATTAACACTTAGTGAATACATGAACTCCTCAAACTACGGTCATCGCCGGGAGTGGTCCCGATTATTGTCACTTTGGTGTTACCGGATCATAACACATAGTAGGTGACTATTGACTTGCAAGATAGGATCAAGAACTCACATATATTCATGAAACCATAATAGGTTCAGATCTGAAATCATGGCACTCGGGCCCTAGTGACAAGCATTAAGCATAGCAAAGTCATAGCAACACCAATCTTAGAACATAATGGATACTAGGGATCAAACCCTAACAAACTAACTTGATCACATGGTAAATCTCATCCAACCCATCACCATCCAGCAAGCCTACGATGGGATTACTCATGCATGGCGGAGAGCATCATGAAATTGGTGATAGAGGAAGGTTGATGATGACGATGGCGACGGATTCCCCTCTCCGGAGCCCCGAACGTATGAACATTAATGGCGCACCATGTATGTGGTGCGCCACTACTATATAGCAGTGGTGCACTAGATACAGGTGTGCCATTAGTGTCCTCATTACTAATGGCGCACTAGACACACGGTGCGCCATTACTAGGATTTTTTTATTTTTCCAAAACTATTAATGGCGCAGCAGGGCACAGTGCGCCATTACTAGTTTTAACTAGTAATGGCGCACCACACGCTCCGTGCGCCAGTACTATCAATTTTTTTTACTTTTGTTTTCAAAACTAGTAATGGCGCACCTTTGTGAAGTGCGCCATTACTAGTTCAAACTAGTAATGGTGCACCACAACCACGGTGCGCCACTACTAACAATTTTTTTTTCAGAACTAGTAATGGCGCACCCCTAACTGGTGCACCATTAGTAACCAGGGTTACTAATGGCACATTTTTAGGTGGTGCGCCATTAGTAACCTGAGACCAGCTAGATATTTTGGACAGCCACCTACCACACTCACTTTCCCCACTTCATTCTCTCCACCTCCTTCTCCAAGCTTGTCTCGGCTGCCTCCTCCTCCTCACCTCATTTGCACCATAGACTCACCCAAATTAAGTGGTTAAATTACTTTTTTTGATAGGTAAGTAAGGGGAAAGCTTTCTTTATGTTGTAGATCTACTTTTTTCTCCCTCCAACAATGTGCACATGCACTTTTTATGGCCTAGCTAGATCTACGTATGTTTGTGGTGTTGCATATATGTTTGTGTTTGCAGGTACCGGTATTTGAAATGCGATAGTTACCAATATTTTGCCGGAATGTTGATTTATTTCCGTTTTGGCGAGAATTTGTCACTATGCATTCTTTTTGGTCCTATTTTTAGACAAAGTCATGCCAAATTTTTTCTTGGTTCTAAAATATCATTTTGCTCTACCCCGCAGGCGACCATGGTCCGCACGATGACCGGAGGCATCGTGAATAGGTTTTTGAGCTCCATGAAGGCCGAGATGCTTCAAAGGAACGAGATAGAGATAAGATGTCCATGTTGAAGATGCAAGGTGAAGGGCCTTATTGCGGACCTGGATTCCGGACAGGTGCGGGACCACCTGCTCTTGCGTGGTTTCATGGATGGCTATCGGTGGCAAGGTGATGAAGATGACTATGAAGTTGTCCATGGGGGCCGGGCAAGAAATGAGGAAGGGCAGCAAGACAACCACCACGGCGAGGGCGGGCGAGAAGACGAAGAATCTCCAGGACATGATCACGATGGTGATGTTGTACATAGTCATCATGTAGAAGATGTCAGACATGATGATGAGGAAGATCAAGATGAAGGGCATGATCATGAAGATGAAGATGCCGGAGCAGACGACGATGGACCATCGATGGGCTGGGTGCAGGACCCTCATATTCAAGAGCTGCTTCTCAAGCAGATGGATAACGCAAGAGCTACCGCCTAAGAGAAAGCCAAGCTAGATCAACTGGAGATAGACGCGGTTACTCCATTGTATGAAGGATGCAGGCCCGAGGATACCCGCCTGAAAGTAACGCTCATGGCTCTAGAGATGAAGGTAAAACACAAAATGACAGACGCATGCTTCGACGAGGACATGTCATTCTAGCATGAATGTCTTCCCAAGGGGAACAAGTGCCCGACCAGTTTCGAGGAGGCGAAGAAAATCATGCATCCTCTGGATTTACCGCATGTGAAATACCATGTGTGTATGAACAATTGCATCATTTATCGGGACGAGCACGCGGAGTCTACCATATGTCCGGTGTGCGGCGTCACTCGATACAAGAAGAGGAAGAAAGCTCCTTGAAAAGTGGTGTGGTAATTTCCGATCACTCCTCGTCTGGAGCGGTATTTCGCGGACCCTAAGCTAGCAAAGCTCCTGCGTTGGCACACGGATAGGGAGGAGAAGAAGCGAGAAGATGACGGAAATGACCCGGAGATAAATAAAAAGACAAGATGCTAACTCACCCTAAGGATGCGAGCCAGTGGCAAGCGTTGAACTTCGAACACCTAGAATTTAAGGCCGATCCAAGGAACATCATGCTGGGCACGAGCACCGATGGAGTCAATCCGTTTGGCAGCCAGACAAGCACACATAGCACCTGGCCTGTGTTTGTGTGGATGTGCAACCTCCCCCCTGGTTGTGCATGAAGAGGAAGTACATTCACATGAGTATGCTAGTTGAAGGGCCGAAACAACCAGGGAACGACATCAATCTGTATCTGGGGCTGCTGAAAGAGGAGCTAGACACGCTGTGGAAAACGCCAGCCAATACGTGGGACGCTGCAGAGAAAGAATATTTCCCTATGAGAGCCGCACTGCTCACGACGGTGCACGACTATCTCGGTTACGGATATCTCGCGGGGTAGGTGGTCCACGAATTTTCTGGATGTGTCAGGTGCATGGATGACACAATGTATCGCCAGCTAGATAGAGATCCCGGGTCTTCGAAAACCGTGTTCATGGGACATCGAAGGTGGCTTCGCGACGATGACCCATGGATAAAACGCAAGGATCTGTTTGATGGTGAAACCGAACCCCGAAGACGCCCACGTACGAGGAGCGACGAGGAAATAGACGAGCTGTTGAAAAACTGGAAAGATTGCCCACTGTCAGGAAAGAAGCAAAAGGCGCCAGAGCCGGAAAAGAAGCAAAAGGCGCCAGAGCCGCTGCTGAAGGTATGGAAAACGAGGTTTGTTTTCTGGGACTTGCCATACTGGAAGATCTACCGTCTGCCTCACAGCCTTGATGTCATGCATATCACGAAGAACGTGTGCGAGAGTCTGCTTGGTACCCTGCTCAACATGCTAGAGAGGACCAAAGATGGGCCGAAAGCAAGGACAGACTTGAAATCAATCGGCATCAAGGAGGAGCTTCACACTAATGATGATGATGATGATGAGGCGAAGCAGGACACGGAAAGTCGTCACAAAGGCAAAAAGGCCAGGAAGACCGGAAATGACTACCCTCCCACGTGCTTCACTCTAAGTCAGGAGGAGATCGAGCAGTTTTTCACCTACCTCGTACGAGTAAAACTTCCTTACGGTTACGTGGGGAAGATAAGCAGATACATAGATTCAGCGAAGCAGAAGTTCAGCAGGATGAAGTCTCACGACTGTCACGTGCTGATGACGCAGATACTTCCAATTGCAATCCATGGGATGATGGACGCGCATGTCCGTGAAACGCTATTTGGCCTATGCAACTTTTTTGACGTCATCTCTCGGAAGTCGGTTTGCGTGAGGCAACTCAGAAGGCTACATGAAGAGATCATGGTGATACTATGCGAGCTTGAGATGTACTTCCCGCCCGCATTCTTCGATGTTATGGTGCATCTGCTGGTCTATATCGTGGAGGATATCATCCAACTCGGGCCGACGTTCCTGCACAACATGATACCGTTCGAAAGGATGAATGGTGTCATCAAAGGATATGTTCGCAACATGTCATGTCCAGAGGTAAGCATAGGCAGGGGCTTTCTGACCGAAGAGTGCATCTCCTACTGCACAAATTATCTAGGCATTGAGAACCCCGTTGGTCTGCCTGTCAACAGGCACCTCGACAAGATCGCTGGATGGGGTCACCGCGATGGTCCCGTGAAATGCATGTCGACTTCGAGGGTTGACTCGCCGACTTTGAAAGAGCAAACCTAGTCGCCCTACAACACATAGACGTGGTCGATCCTTGGGTGCTATAGCACAAAACCTTTATTGAGAAGACGTACAATGACTGAGGCCAACAGAGGACAGACGGAGATATAATCAAAGAGCACAACTCATGTTTCATGCGTTGGTTCAAGGAGAAGCTTCTGTCATACCCTTTACATGATGATTCTTCTGCGGAAGAAAACCTCATATTCGCCTTGTCATAGGGCACCGAGCACAACCTGATGACCTATGAGGCGTACGATATCAACGGCTACACATTCTACACCGAGGACAAGGACATGAAGAGCGATGGTTATCAGAACTCCGGGGTAATGATGGAATCCTACACCGGTAACGACAAGGACAAATACTACGGAAGGATCAAGGAGATCCGGGAGCTGAGCTACGCTGGAGAGAATGTCCCGATGTTTCGTGTCAGATGGGCCAAGAGCGTCATAAAAGAAGACCGGTATTTCACCACCATGGTTATACCCGAAGCCAAATCCAAGACCGCGGGCGCAAACGTCACCGTGAAAAATGAGCCATGGGTACTGGCTTCCTAAGTGGACCAATGCTTCTTCATTACCAACCCGTCAAAGCCCAGTCGTGTTGTCGTAAGGAGAGGCAAAAGGAAGATCATCGGAATGGATGGAGTCGCCAATGAGCAAGACTTCGACAAGTACGGCGACCCAAAGATGGAACATGACGACGACGATGAAGTGCCATACACCACAAGAAGAAGCAGGACCACCCTACCTAAAGGACGTCCGTTCCACATAAGAACTCCATTTGCGAAAAAGAAGGGCAAGAAGATTGTGAAAAGATAGCTAGCTAAGATCGATTGTATTTAAATCGTAGTCTTCATTTCTCGATTGTAATTCAACATATTGAAATGATATTTCTTCTCTTCTAGTCCTCATGAATATTTATTTATGTTTATTATGGTATTTAATTTCTAACTCACAAAAAGTATTGAATTTGTTAATATTTTTTGAACTCATGAATATTTTTAAATTTTGTGGACACATTTTGAATTCATGAATATTTTTTCAAATTTGATGATATTTTTTCAACCTAGGGTGCCTCGGCATCGATAAACCCCAAATGATGAAAACTTAACTTAGCATTTAGGGTGGCTCAACGTCGACAAACCCTAAATGATAAAACCTTGGCTTTTAGGGTGCCTCAGTTCAATAAAAACCTAAATGATGAAAGCTTAGGCTTTTAGGGTGCCTCGGCATCGACAAACCCTAAATGATAAAAGCTTAGCTTTTAGGATGCCTCGGTGTCGACAAACCCTAAATGATGAGACCATGATAATTCCTCACAAACCCTAAATGATGAGATCTTGTTCCTTGACAATAACCAACTTTTTAACCAATTTTTTTCCTATTTAGAGCGAAACATGGCCAACAACGATGAGGCCGATGGTTTGGGCAAGGCATTCTGGGAGCTGTCCTAGGAGATGGAGGAAGAACCTCACCGCTATGAGGACGCCGCCCCGACACCGATCCTGAATACACAACCCCTAGTGGCGTCGGGGATGACACCACTGATGGTGCCGCCGAGGATGCCACCACTGATGATGGCAGCACACGCACAAATGGCAGCCAACCGAAGAGGCAACGGAAGGACCGGCGCCCGAACATGCTCGACATCGTCAAGGAGGAATTTACTAAAGTGTCCTCCGAGGGGCATCCAACGGTGCCCCAACAAATAGTCAAGGGGTACGCGGGACAGCTCGGGTGCATTCTCTGGAGCACCATCTCGATCAACACCGAGAACCTAAGGCATCGTGACCGAGGGAATTTGTGCAACCTCCTCTTCACGAAGCTGCACGAACGATACAAGTTCCCGGGTGACTTCACAAACACACGCCTCTTAGGGAATAAAGTGAATAGTGCCGCCCTCACGAAGATGAGCACGACCCTGGCTACTTGGAGAGCCTCGGTGAAGAGCATGATTGAAAAAGGTGATAGTTATGATAAGATCAAGGAGAAAAATCCTTCGATCAACAAAGATGACTACCGGGAGTTCAAGATCAAGTGCAAGAGGAACGCATCTGCGGAATCAAGTCAGTTGGGGAAAGAGATGCGGGACTTGAACTTAGGGGTCCACAAACTCGGTCCCGGCGATTACAGAGTGGCGGAACCTATATGGGACAAGGAGGATGCGGAGCGTGCCGAGCAAGGCCTATCGCCCCTCTTCGAGAAATACCGTGACAAGCAGACCGGGAACTATGTCAGGGCCCGGTACAAGATTGACCCGGCAACCAAGGAGCTTACCACGGATCCGAAGATCAAGGCGCTTGAGTGTGTTCTGGTAAGGAATACACCCCAGCGTAATTAGCTCCATATGGTTGCATTCTAATTAATGAAGCCAAATTTCTAAATGGTTCACGTTCCTTCCGCAGGACACTAAAAGCAGTAGCATGGGGTCGTCTCAGAGCTCCCCTTTCGACACCCCTTTAAATATGGCGTTGAATGTAATGAAAGACAAGGATAAGCTCCGTAAGCCGACGTCAGCTCGTCGTGTGGCCAGCAAAGGCTTGTCCACGAAATGGTCGGAGTACTATACCGCTGGGCGAAAGGAGAGAAAGAGCAGCTCGGAAAGCCAGAAGCACGAGGTTCAACAACTCAAGGCACAAGTGGCGCGGATTCCGGAGATCGTCGAAGAGCAAGTGCGAGACCAACTGGGAGCGACGATCACCGCCATTATGCCTACCATGGTTTCTGGGCTGCAGGCGTGGATTGCAGCCGGCCAACAGGGGCCACCCCCGATTCCCAGCTTCACGGGCAGCAACTCGCACAACGCGCCGGCGGCGCCATTGGTGTCTCCGGCGGAGGCGGCATTGGTGTCTCCCGCGGCGGCGCCGACATTGCAGCTTAATACACCTGGGTGTGGGAAGAATACGCCGGCCGGCACCTTGGCAGCAAGCGGCCCCTCCATCACTTGCACGCCCGCCGTTGGCGATGCCTCGACATTACCCGAGCTCGACGCCATCATGGTAACTAATTAAGCCTCTCGGCCGATGACTTCATCTCCTTGCCTTTGACCGGGCATCCCTGATGCCCTACATGTTTTCGCAGGGTGCCGCCGATGTTCTGTGCATTCTCCTGCACTTCGTGAACAACGAGTTGGTCGATGTCGCCAATGGCAGAATCGTTCAACCGAGCAGTCGCATGTTCCACGGTAATCAGATGCCACCCACCGTTTATAGGGTTCAACTAGTTCGGGTGCTACCGGGCTTCGACGACATGTTACCTCCGTATCGACCCCATGGGGCCGACGAAGATGATGTGATGACCCTCAGCGCCTGCATAAGCTGGCCCATGCTTTGGCCGAAGAGCCAGATTCGTTTGGGGGCGAGGGACACCACCCCACAGACAACACCGCCAGTCGTGCCGGTGCCAAGCCATGGCAAGACCCCCGCAACGCTATCGGACATGCCGAACATGGATATGGCACATGATCCGGACATGCATATGGCACAGGATCTGGACGACGCTGATGACGACAACGACGATACATTTACCAACATCGATAAGTACTTCAACAAACATGGGTACGGTGACAAATTCTTGGGGCCTCCTTCTCAAGAACCCAACCCTACAAAAGACCATCTAGCTGGTACCGTGGAGAAACCCAGTTGCAACAGGCGTCGTCTGGCATTCAATTCTCAGGAGACGCTTCCAGCTGCTGCCTTCACCGAGCCTCAGATAGCCGAGGTGCGAAATATTATCAGCCCCAACACACTCAAGAAGGCTGTCTGTGTGCAGAACTCGATCCCATTACAACAGAAGAAGAAGGGACGGAAAATAAAGAGTAACAAGGGTGCGAGCCAGCCGGCACCGAGTACGATCTGTGCTCAGGACGGCCACCTTCACCTAAGTATATCTCGAGGAGGGTGCATGTGGCGGGTAGGCCGATGCTAGCGACTAATATGCTCAATGCTGCAACTGGTGATATGCGGAGTCTGCATGACAGTGTTCTTTCTTTGGAGAAGCGACGTCTCCGAGAGAATGATGTGGCATACCCGGTTTTCGTGGCCAAGGTGCCAGAGGGCAAGGGCTTTGTGGATAGCGCCATCGGGGGTATGACCGTCCTGCGGTTTGATGACATCTTCGCTATGTTTAACCTTCATCCGCTGCACTACACCTTCATTCAGCTATTGTTGCTGAGTATGGAGATGCGGATCATTAGAGACAAGACCCTGGACATCGTGATGGTCGACCCCTTCTACATGCGTGCCAAGATCTTGGGCAGCGCTGGGGACCGACAAGTCGCGAGTTCATACCTCGAAGGCGTCATTTTGGCAAACCCAGATAAGGATAACTTCCTCGTGCCTTACTTTCCCGAGTAAGTCATCCCCTCACCGCCCCGTAACATATGATTTCTTAGATTTCGATCGTTCCTTTTTTTCTAACATTCCGTGTTTTGTGCAGTGACACACATTGCACACTCATCCTCTTAAGCCCGAAATATTCCATGGCCATGTATTTCGACTCGGACCGTCAGTCGAAGAAAGACTACACAAATATCAAGAAAGTTCTTGATGATGTTCTCCCCGGCTACGCCAGATCTGGAGGCACCTTCTACAGGCCAATTCGTAGGTACGACAAGCACGTGTTCGCCCACAATACAACATTCCTCTGCGTTAAGCTGCCGCTTGGCGGTCAGAAGGATGCCTACTACGCCCTCCATCACATGCGGGCGATCGTATGGGACCATAATCACCTTCTGCTACCAAATAATCTCAAAGATTGGGCCGCAAGCTTGTCGGCAATCCAGGACGCGGACATCAGACAAGAATTCTTTCGCATCCAGTCGAAGTTTGCGGAAATCACCCATCAAGATGTCCTTCATACCTCGGGGAAGTTCTACCTCAGATATCAATCGTCCAACAGTGAGATAGACACAATGCTACAAATGCAGGCTGACAACGCCCGCGATTTCATGACCATCACGATAGACGGCGGCTTCATCCACGCTCCGGTCCCTGAGTCAAGTAGAAAGTAGTGATGCTATGTGTAGTTCTGAAATATCGATTAGCTCATGTTGTAATTAAACTTTAATGAACTTGTACGTCTCTTTGGTTTGGACAGTCGTTCAACTTATATGTAATCGATGCTATTTATTAGTAGGACCATGAATCGTGCTATTAATGTCTTGCTTTTCTCTTCCAATCCTTTTGTTTCATACTTATATATTGCTTATGTATTGTCTGTGAATTGCTACTAACGTTTTGTTTGGCTAATGCATAGAGATGCCGTCGTATATCGTGTACAAGGGTAAGGTTCCCGGAGTCTACGACGACTGGGAGGAGTGTCGGAGACAGCTTCACCGTTTGAGCGGTAACAGTTACAAAGTGTACACATCTAGGGCAGAGGCGGAAGCTAGATATGCGCGCTATCTAGCGCGAGAGAGGAGGGAGCGGAGGAGGAACCGGATGAAGACCAATTTCATTGCGATGATGCTCATCGTGATGACCGCAGCTGTCTTCTATGTGATGGTAGTTTAGATGATCGATATCGACTTGTAATGTGAAGACAAACTCGCTACTCATGGTCTCAAGACTTGTAATGTTCTAACTTTGTTCGGTCTTTTGAATTCGGAGACTAATATGATGAATTGTATTCGAAGACTAATCTTCTATTGTATTCGATAAATCTGCTGTTGCTGTGTAGTGCTGTCTATATTTAGTCCACTAATATATTTTGTAACCTGTGCAAATATCAGAAAAGAAAAGAAAATTCCTAATATTCATACTAGTGCCGCACCATACAGCACATTAGTGGCGCACTGCTATAAAAAATACTAGTGGCGCATTATCTGTTAGTGCGCCATTAGTAACCTAGAGCACAAGGTAAATATGGCCCCCTGGGAGGCATACTAATGGCGCACCGTGTGACTTACTAATGGCGCACTGCCTAGTGCGCCACTACTGTCTGGTATACTAATGGCGCACCAGGGGTGCGCCATTAGTATTAGTTACTAATGGCTTGATGATAGTGGCACACCTGTAGTGCGCCATTAATGGCCAAAACAGGTGCGCCACTAGTAGGCCTTTTCCTAGTAGTGCCAGATCAGCCCTCCCGATGAAGATAGGGCTTGGCGGCAGCTCTGTATCGTAAAACACAATGAATCCTTCTCTCTGAATTTTTCTCCCCGAACGTGAATATATAGAGTTGGAGTTAACGTCGGTGGAGTCTCAGGGGGCCCACGAGGCAGGGGGCGCGCCCCAGGGGGGCATGCCCTGCACCCTCGTGGACAGGGTGTGGGGCCCCTGATGCTGATTCTTTCGCCAGTATTATTTTTTAATTCCAAAACGTGTCTCCGTGGATTATCAGGTCATTCCAAGAACTTTTATTTCTGCACAAAAATAACACCATGGCAATTCTACTGAAAACAACATCACTCCGGCTTAGTTCCATTCAGATCATGCAAGTTAGAGTCCAAAACAAGGTCAAAAGTGTTTGGAAAAGTAGATACATTGGAGACATATCAAGCATCAAGTGTTGATGGTCAACAAGACCACTAGTTTCAAGAAGAAGGGCAAGGGGAAGAAGGGCAACTTCAAGAAGAATGGCAAGCAAGTTGTTGCTCAAGTGAAGAAACCCAAGTCTGGACCTAAGCCTAAGACTGATTGCTTCTACTTCAAAGGGACTAGTCACTTGAAGCGGAACTACCCCAAGTATTTGGCGGATAAGAAGGATGGCAAAGTGAAAGGTATATTTGATATACATGTTATTGATGTGTACCTTACTAATTCTCGCAGTAGCGCCTGGGTATTTGATACTGGTTCTGTTGCTCATATTTGCAACTCGAAATAGGGGCTACGTATTAAGCGAAGATTGGCTAAGGACAAGGTGACGATGCGTGTGGGAAATGGTTCCAAAGTCGATGTGATCGCAGTTGGCACGCTACCTCTACATCTACCTTCAGGATTAGTATTAGACCTGAATAATTGTTATTTGGTGCCAGCATTAAGCATGAACATTATATCTGGATCTTGTTTGATGTGAGATAGTAATTCATTTAAATCAGAGAATAATGGTTGTTCTATTTATATGAGTGATATCTTTTATGTTCATGCACCCTTGATGAGTGGTCTATTTTTATTGAATCTTAATAGAAGTGATACAAATATTCATAGTATTGAAGCCAAAAGATATAAGTTTAATAATGATAGTGCAACTTATTTGTGGCACTGCCGTTTATGGGCTTTTGGAATCACTTGATTATGAATCACTTGATGCTTGCGAACCATGCCTCACGGGCAAGATGACTAAGACTCCATTCTCTGGAACAATGGAACGAGCAACAAACTTATTGGAAATAATACATACTGATGTATGCGGTCCGATGAGTGTTGATGCTCGAGGCGGGTATCGTTATTTTCTGAACTTCACACATGATTTGAGCAGATATGGGTATGCATGTCTACTTGATGAAACATAAGTCCGAAATATTTGAAAAGTTCAAAGAATTTCAGAGTTAACTGGAAAATCATCATAATAAGAAAATTAAGTTTCTCCAATCTAATCGTGGAGGTTAATATTTGAGTTATGAGTTTGGTCTTCATTTGAGACAATGCAGAATAGTTTCACAACTCACGCAACCTGGAACACCACAGCGTAACGGTGTGTCTGAACGTCATAACCGCACTTTATTAGATATGGTGCGATCTATGATGCCTCTTACTGATTTACCGCTATCGTTTTGGGGTTATGCTTTAGAGACTGCTGCATTCACGTTAGATAGGGCACCGTCGAAATCTGTTGAGACGACACCATATGAACTGTTTTGGGGCTGCCATGCTTATGTGAAAAAGCTTCTACCTGATAAGCTCGAACCCAAAGCGGAGAAATGTGTCTTCATAGGATACCCAAAGGAGACTGTTGGATATACCTTCTATCATAGATCAGAAGGCAAGATATTTGTTACTAAGACTGGATCCTTTCTAGAGAAGGAGTTTCTCTTGAAAGAAGTGAGTGGGAGGAAAGTAGAACTTGATGAGGTAACTGTACCTTCTCCCTTATTGGAAAGTAGTTCATCACAGAAATCAGTTCGAGTGATTCCTACACCAATTAGCGAGGAAGCTAATGATGATGATGATCATGAAACTTCTGATCAAGTTACACTACACCACGGTTAAGTTTTGGTGACACATCAATCTGTGGGCATATGGTACCTTTGCCGACAGATAATTTGCCGCTAACACATATGCTGACAGAAGACAAAACAGTCGGAAGACTTGTTGTGGGCAAAGGTATTGCTGACAGAAGTTTACTTCCCGACACTTTTTTGGTCGGCATACACCCTACCTACGCCGACAGATGATATGTTAATGTACACCCTACATACGCCGACACATGGTCTTTTTGTTTACACCTACCCATGCCGACAGATGGTAAGATAACGTACACCCTACCTGTGCTGACACTTGGTTTGTCCAAATAGGTCTTTAGCATTGCCGACACTTAGTCTGTCTAAAAAGGTCTTTGGCATTGCCAAAACATAGTTTGTCTGGCTACAATGTAGTTATGCCGACACTTTCTCCAATGGAATGTTTTTGCCGACATATAAATTGTTGGTGAGATGGTATACTACCAGAACTACATTGGCTATTGCTCCGATTCAAATGTTATACAATGTTCACCTCTTATCCACACACAAGATCAAGAACACATATTGCACAATCATTGATCACAGATTCAAACTCAAGTCAACCTTGACAAAGCAAAGTTTGGCCATCTTGCCAAACATCTAGAAAACACAAGTCACATAAAAGGACCCTTATTTGATGGTCTAAAAGAGTTCAAACACTAAATGGTCCAAACACTTATGTCACATCCACAGGATTTCTACTCCATATCACTTGAACACCAAATGGTCCAGAACACACATAAGATTCATGATTACAATTAAGTTGGCTGATCCAAAATACTGCGGTCAACCAAATGCTCCATAACACTCCAAAGTCATCACATCCATGAATACTAGGTGGCTGATTACCTGAAAATATTACACAAGAATTTGGTAGAAAGTGCAGTCAGCTCAAGTTATTCGAAGCTCATAGGGAGATTGGGAGCCAAGAGAAGCACAAGAGTATTCATGACATATGCCCAGAACACATATAACATAGTTCTGCCATATGTGATGTAAAATATTTTTAAAATGCTGAAAGGAATCAGCATGCAGACATATCTACATATACATAGAGTAAGCATTTCTCCATGGCAGGCATATCTATAGATTCTATTCAACCTCTTACATGGAAGAAACTATAGTAGGATCAGCCAGTGTAAAGTTGTATTTGTTCTAATACGAAGTTAGCTCAAATATGGAGGCTATGGGTCAAATTCTCATATGTCCCAACTGAATGGGACTACAAACATGTGATTGTTACTCGCGTGTACATATGAGGAATATGTGTGGGTGCCCCATAACCATTTTACCTACTTCAAAGTTCGAAAATAATTGTGTTCGCACGTTATCTGATGAAGTAGAACTAATATGTACAACTTCAGACCAAAAAACTATAGGATGTGCAGTTTAGTTTATGCCACTAGTCATCAACCCTACACAGGCTAGCTACCATCGTTTTCATGAATGTGTTAGTATATACTTAGAAATTACAGAATTTAGAAATATTTTAGTAGCATACAACTGAGATGATACTCATGGCATTGTTGTTTAATGATGAAAACTGAACGGACATTATTTGTATGCACTGGCTAATGTGGTGCATCCACTTAGGTTGCGTGCACCATGCGATCAAGGTTTATTTCTCCCGTGCAAAAAAGAAATAGTTGGCATGTCTCTAAGTATACCTTCGTTTGATGGCATAAATCATAACTTCTATATCCAGTGCAATGATTTAATTAACTATTTTCAATATCTCATGGCTCAAAAGGACCTCAGAAAATAAATTATGATCAAGTTGATTCTTTAATATAGTTAGTCCTACTATGTTAATATGTGAAAACTGATGAAAAGACTCCAGGATAAACTCATTTTTATCAAACAATAACCTTTTTTCAAAATATAAACAGTAAACAATTATATAGATTTATTCCAAGACACTTTCAATTTTTTTTTCAGTTTGGTTATATCAATATAACTGAGCAAGTCAATAGAAACTAATGAAACTTGTAAACCCAAACAAATAGGGTATTATAAATTGAACACCAATAAAAAATAGAGGATACTAAAGTTCCTAAATTAGTACTCCCTCTGTCCCAAAATAAGTGACTCAACTTTGTACAAAGTAAGTGACTCAACTTAGTACTAACTTTGTACTAGAGCTAGTACAAAGTTGAGTCACTTATTTTGGGACGGAGGGAGTACATCACAATGGTAAAGTAAATGTTGTTATAAAAATAGTATCTTGCTTTCACGCACATTGCCATAGTAATGCTACAACTACATGTCGTACATACCTTTGTTACCTATTGCCATTGGCATTGAAAATATGTGACTGAATTGAAGTATTATTTAGAAGACCACATATACATAGAGTAAACTAGAAAGAGGAAATTTTCATACAAGTAAAGAAAATTAAACAACATGGTTTACAATTTATCACCCTTGAGATGAAACTTACAAATCATAATTAGATGCATCATAATAATTGGAAATATTTATCACATCTGCCGCTAACTGAAAAACTTAAACACATTACTCATTAAAGTTGTAGCTGCAAAACCAAAATGTCAAAAATAATATTAACTCCTTCCCAATTTACTTGTTTTAGATAGTGTTAGATTCATCGGTATCTAGAAAAATTGAAGACAAGTAATTCGGGACGGATGGAGTACAAACATTTTATTTAGACAGCTACTAAAAAGTAAGGATTATTGAAAGTTGTTTATCAAAAGTTGTAGGACGACGCAAACACCACTATACAGACTCATCGGTTAATAAAAGAAGATAGAGATACACACATTCATGCCCAGATGTGAAGCGCAACACATCAGTCTTGCTAGGAACGCACCAATCAAACTAGCTTCAGCCGTCAGGCCTGTCTGCAACCATATGGGAACAAAGAAAAAAGTGAAGATTCAATGATAAGCACCGGAGTCTATGGAGAACTATTATGGGAAGAACAAAGTAAATGGGTCTGGAACTGTTATCTCACTATGCGCAAAGTGCTTGCATGTCATCCTTTCCCAAACACCATCGATCTGTTCTTTTTCCCTCGTAAGAGACGCATGACGGACGCTGATGAAAAGTTCATAGATTATGGTAGACAGATTAGTTGAGCAAGATCAATTTAGTAGGATCTTGGGTGGTGTCGCTTAAGCAGAGAAACTGGTCGAGCCTCAAGCGACATAGCACATGGCCGGGGGAGATTTTTACCGCTACGTACGTACTGGTAGCGCACATGAAGAAGGCGGGTTCAGGTTATTTCCAATCAGACCACTTTATCCAAGAGCTACTAATCTGTCCACCATAATCTATGAATTTTATCCAAGGTCTATGAGAAAAGTGGTACTCTAGATTTTTTACTAATTCTAGCAATATCATCTGTATAGCTGGTTACACATGCAATCTAGACGGACATTTCAGAAACTTGCAATCTTATAATTCAGACATTTGAAGTAACCCATCCCTGTAGTCATTGATCTGACCAACAAATTAGAAACTGAAATAAAATAAGGTTGGATTGTGCACTTCTCAGTAGCACCACAGATCCAACAAGTAACCTTCGTAATGCCACAGCCTAATCTTAAACAAAGGGACTGACTAACTAAGAAGGGATCAGTTTAGGTTCAGACTAACAACATGTTCAATCACTCCAACGTAGCTACCAACAATACAACTCACAGGTTGAAGCAAACTAGCAGGTCAATCTATGAGACACAGGATGTTGCTTGTGTTTGGAAGAACAACCGCGGATGCCACCGTCGACCCTTTACCTAGCAAAGAACAGTTCATCTGGCCTGCGTACATGAAGGAGGGAGAGAGCTGACAGCTATTCTGAGGACGACCTGCGACTAGGCGTGTGGCACCTAGCACATGACGGGGAACACACCTTGAAGGTCACCGGCTGCCCACCAATGAAACGGGCCTGCGGCTGATAAATCTGGACAAGGGTCTTTGCGGGAGAGAAAAGGGGTGGTGGTGGTAGAAGCAGGGGCCGGGGATGTGGAGCTCGAGGTCGGGGGATGTGGTCGAGGGCGGGGGTTAGGGCGGCGGGCGGACGGAGGTCGGCGTCGGAGCTATCACCGCCGGCGGCAGGGACGGGGGGTGGCGCGAGAAGGTGGCGGCGGAGGAGATGTGGGGACGAAGCTGGTGTTATTTGGGTTGGGTCTCAGATTCAGGGATAACAGGCCAGCCTGGGTCAAATTCGGGCCGCGCGTAGCCGATATTTCCCCGGTCGCGCGCCTAAATCAGCCGCCAAAATTTTCAAGGTCTCGTTGATTGACACGTGTACACCTATGCCAACACTTAATCTGCTTCCGTAAACCCTACCTATGCCAACATATTTAATGTCCCTAAGCACATACCTACGCCGACAGAAAATATGTCAGGGCCCACAGATAGATCGACAGATAAGATGTTGCTAAGTACTTGCCGACTGATACGTCATCCCTACGTGGCTGCCGACACATAGTTTGTCCACATTGTCATACCTCTCCCGACACATGATCTGAGGAGAAAGCTTAAGAGCTACGCCGACAGATATCCTGTAGAGATTGGTGGACCTTTACCCACACAAGTGTGTCACTTAAGCTCTACCGTGGTGTAGTGTTACTACCGAACCTCGTAGGTCAACCAGAGTAAGATCCGCACCAGGGTGGTATGGAAATCCTATTCTGGAGGTCATGTTACTTGACCATGACGAATCTACTAACTATCAGCAAGCGATGATGAGCCCAGATTCTGCAAAATGGCTTGAGGCCATGAAATCTGAGATGGGATCCATGTATGTGAACAAAGTGTGGACTTTGGTTGACTTGCCCGATGATGGGCAAGCCATAGAGAATAAATGGATCTTCAAGAAGAACACTGACGCTGATGGTAATGTTACTGTCTACAAAGCTCGACTTGTTGCGAAAGGTTTTCGACAAGTTCAAGGAGTTGACTACGATGAGACCTTCTCACCCGTAGTGATGCTTAAGTCCGTCCGAATCATGTTAGAATTGCCACATTTTATGATTATGAAATTTGGCAAATGGATGCCAAAATTGCATTTCTTAATGGATATCTTAAAGAAGAGATGTATATGATGTAACCAGAAGGTTTTGTTGATCCAAAAGGTGCTAACAAAGTGTGCAAGCTCTAGCGATCCATTTATGGGCTGGTGCAAGCATCTCGGAGTTGGAATATACGCTTTGATAGTGTGATTAAAGCATATGGTTTTATACAGACTTTTGGAGAAGCCTGTATTTACAAGAAAGTGAGTGGGAGCTCTATAGCATTTCTGATATTATATGTGGATGACATATTGTTGATCAGAAATAATACTGAATTTCTGAATAGCATAAAAGGATACTTGAATAAGAATTTTTCAATGAAAGACCTCGGTGAAGCTGCTTATATATTGGGCATCAAGATCTATAGAGATAGATCAAGACGCCTAATTGGACTTTCACAAAGCACATACCTTGATAAAATTTTGAAGAAATTCAAAATGTATCAAGCAAAGAAAGGGTTCTTGCCTGTGTTACAAGGTGCGAAGTTGAGTCAGACTAAATGCCCGACCACTGCAGAAGATAGAAAGAAAATGAAAGTCATTCCCTATGCGTCAGCCATAGATTCTATCATGTATGCAATGCTGTGTACCAGACCTGATGTGTGCCTTGCTATTAGTTTAACAGGGAGGTACCAAAGTAATCTAGTATTGGATCACTGGACAGTGGTCAAGAACATCCTGAAATACCTGAAAAGGACTAAGGATATGTTTCTCGTTTATGGAGGTGACTGTCGGTGTCAAAACCGGCAGATCTCGGGTAGGGGGTCCCAAACTGTGCGTCTAAGGATCAAAGGTAACAGGAGGCAGGGGCACGATGTTTACCCAGGTTGAGGCCCTCTTGATGGAGGTAATACCCTACTTCCTGCTTGATTGACTTTGATGAGTATAGGGGCTACAAGAGTTGATCTACCACGAGATCGTAATGGCTAAACCCTAGATGTCTAGCCTATATGATTATGATTGCCTCTACAGACTAAACCCTCCGATTTATATAGACACCGGAGGGGGCTAGGGTTGTACAGAGTCGGTTTACAGAGAAAGGAATCTTCATATCCGCGCGCTAAGCTTGCCTTCCACGCCAAGGAGAGTCCCATCCGGACATGGGGAAAGTCTTCCGTCTTGTATCTCCACGGCCCATTAGTCCGCCCATATCACAAAGCCCGGATGCCCGAGCACCCCATAATCCTGGACTCCCTCAGTAGCCCCTGAACCAGTCTTCAATGATGATGTGTCCAGCACACAGATTGTCTTCGGCATTGCAAGGCGGGTTCCTCCTCCAAATTCTTCAATGTAATTGATCACCAGTACTATATCCGGCTTTGTACAACAGTCATACCTCTGAATCACAAGGGCAGAATACGGATAAGTTCTGTCCTCTAAAGATTTTACTGGTGAGACGTTACGTCCGACCATTTTATTATTTCAAACCATTTTTCGGCTTCCCGTTCCTTGTTTCGAGATGCAACCACCGACGACACGTCCTTTCAAAGGAGAGATCGTGCCCCCTTATTACGGGATTCTCATCAATACGGGTTTGGGAAATCCAACCGTGCCGTTTCACACGACCCCTTGGAAATAGGAGATCTTTAAGGCTCGCAGGGGACACATGATATTCACTGCCTTTATAAGGAGATAATATTCCCCCTTTTTACCCCACGCCTTCCCCTTCCTTGGGTCATTCATCCTCAAGCTCCAGCGCCCAAGCTTCAATCCTCTCCGTTCCCAGAAAGTACTCCATCCATGTTTGGATCCGGAGCGTAGGGCAAGTGGATGGCTTCCTCTGTCACAGAGAAAAACATCAAGGAACTCCGAGAAGTGGGGTACCTGGCCAAGGAGATCGCCCACCGGCTCCCAGCCAAAAAGCAGATCATCCCCACACCAAAGCTCGGCGAGAGGGTAGTGTTTATCCCTCATTTCCTTCGCAGACTGAGGTTTCCCCTTTATCCTTTCGTCCGCGGCCTCATGTTTTACTACGGGCTAGATTTCCATGATCTAGCCCCAAATTCCTTCCTCGACATTTCGGCGTTTATCATCGTATGCGAGGCATTCCTCCACATTTCCCCCCACTTTGGCCTATGGCTCAAGGTCTTCAACGTGAAGCCAAAGGTGGTGGACGGCCAGCACATGGATTGCGGTGGCGCTATGGTGAGCAAACTTCCCAACGTCACTTGGCCCAAGGGCACCTTCGTGGAGACCGTGAAGGGATGGCAGCAGGGTTGGTTCTATGTCATAGAACCCCGTGACTCCACATGGGCTGCTCCTATGGAGTTCAAGTCCGGTCCCGCAATGCGGCTGGCATCCTGGCTCAACAAGGGCCTAGGTTGGGCATCGTCTGACGAGGTGATGATGCTGCAGAAGCGTATCAAGATCATGGTAGATAAAAATACCAGCCTCATCAGCGTGATCCAGGTGATGCTCTTCCGCTGGATTCTCCCCTGTCAGGCGCATCAAGAGTTCATGTGGGAGTTCAACCTGGCCGGTCCCTGGACCCTGCAGCTATTCTTTGGCACAAAGCACGAAGACATGTGGAAGCTGCTCTTCAAGACCCAAAAGTGATGGCCGGAGACAACCGAAGACGTTGCTTACGATAGCATCCACGCCGCGACCCCCGTAAGTTCTTTGATAACCTTACTTTGTGAGTCCAAGGAGCACACTAAATGCTCCATTTACTTTTGCAGGGCTGGAGAAGAAAGCGGAACGGATTCACTGTACGGCTCTGCTGCTCGAAGACTCAGCTTTTCCTCTATTGACAAGGATGCTGGTCCCGGCGCCGTAGTAGGCGCCGAAAAAGAAATCCAAGGAGAAGGTGTCGGTATCAAAATCAGCGGATCTTGGGTAGGGGGTCTCGAACTGTGCGTCTAGGGTTGATGGTAACAGGAGACAGGCACTACTAGGGAAAACCCTAGCAGTAGCGCTGGTTTTGTGCTCACTAGTAGCGCGGGTAGGCGCGCTACTAATAAGGCGCTACAGCTATTGCTTAGCAGTAACGTGTGCCGCACGCGCTACTGCTAGGACAAATAGCTGCAGCGCTTGTTCACTCCCACGCTGCTGCTAATGTAACTACTGGCAGCGTGTTTTCTTTCCATCGCTACTAGTATTGTTTTTTTTATTTTTTTATTTTTAGTGTATTTATGCGCCATTATACAAATATTGGTACAATACCAGTTATGAGGTTTACATCATTATGTCCATAACAGTGTGTCAAATGAAGGTGGATTAGGTTCAAGTGGAGGCAATATGTGGTGCATGTCAAAAGTATACTACTAATCCAAACTTAATCTAGTTTGGACTAGTAGTACTTTCGATGTGCACCACATGTTGCCTCCACTTGAATCTAATCCGCCAGCACAAGCTATTTAATCATCATCATAATCATTAGCACCAACAATATTTATTTAATCACCACTAACACTAGCTAATAATAATCATCAGTCATTACCACCAACACTAGCTATTTTATCATCATAGGAATAGTGTAGCACAGCATCATCCTCAAACTCATTTCTAGCTAATCACTCCTGCTGCTCTCTCTTAGGTAAAACAACATAAAACATGTGTAGCTCTCCTCCTTAATCAAGTTGGAGCATGCAGATGAACCTGTCTCCTAATTTTGGGTAGCACATCTGTTTGCTGCCCCCTAGTACTTGTCTGCGCTCCCCCATCACATATCTGGTCCAGTCTTGCACTATTAAGCATTCATCGCTGATCTTGAATGTACTAAAGTAACATGTAGGATATCTTGGCCGTAAGCTAATAATACTCATGGACCTTTAGTCTCGATCCCATAAGGCACAACATTCATCGGGAGTCCCTATTGAAGAACATCGTATGGTCACATACTTAGCAATGAAGTTTAGCTTCACAAATAATGTATGGAAAAGATGCACTGAGGAGAAATAGTAAAAATCTTACCATCCTTCCTAAATAGATGTGACCGTAGTTCATGACGAACACTATTGGTCGCACGTTTTTAGTACTAAGATTTCTAAGTCCAGGAAGAAAATTTGTCTTGATGGTATCAAGATCCTCAAGCCATGAAACATAATGACTTAGCTCCTCGCAGTTTAGTTCAGCCCCGGGACAGTAGTAGGTCCTATCTACCAAGCGCTGGACATGTTTGCTTGCACCGAAATAAGCTGACAATACAAATTAGTTGTCAACTATTTTTGAATAAACAATATCAAAGACATAAATATGGTTGAGAAACTTACATTTTGGTGTAACTAGAGGCGTCTGGACATCGACCCAGATGTCGGTATTACCTTCAATATCATCTTCCGGACGAATATCAAAGGTGATAACCATATCAGGCTCAAATGCATAAGTCTTGCATAGTGCTCGCCATGTTTTGCATCCAAAATAGGTGTAGTCGTCTGAATTGTATAATTTTGCGTGGAAAATATAACCATGCTCGGTCTTCAAATAAAATTTCTTTACCTCCATAGTATGACTGAAACCTATCTTATCCAATACAAAAACTCTTGCATGGCAGGGGATACGCTAGTAGAATAGTAAAAAAAATATAAGTTGAAGCAAATGAAGCAGATGTCATGCTTAATTACGAAAAAAGACTTGTCGTTGTGACTTACTGTATCCACTTCGAAGTTCTCGTCCAGCTTGATGCTGAAGCGCCTATCATCATCTAGGAAGATTCCGTCGCACAAGCCGCGCTCGTCTTCGCAGTATTTGCAAATACCGAAATCCTTTTTGTCGTCAGACATTTCCTATGTTCATAGTTAAAACATTAATTGAAAATCGATAAAAGACAACTACCAGGATACTCAACACACAAATCCGGGGCACTCGATATTTCCTACATATTCTGGCAAATGTCATGCCAAAATTCACGGAAAAATCCGGCATGACCTTTGCTAAAATAGGATATATCGAGTGCCTGAAATTTGCCGGAACGGAAATGAATCAACACTCCGGCAAAACATAGGCCACTCGGAGGTGTAACCTGCAAACATGACCGGCCACTTGGATATTGAGCAACACAAGATATACATTTCAAAATATCTTATAAGACTCAAATTAGCATGCATTCAATAAGCAAAAGTAAATCATCTCATGCGTCCGTACATCATCGAATATTATCACTAATACATCCCGAATAGTGTCATACATATAACATCACTAGTACAACTAAAACCCTAGCACACGACGGGTATCGGCGCGGGCGGTGGACACCCACAGAGAAGGAACCATCACGCGATCATAACTCCAGTGAGATCCCTGGAGAACCTGCCAGGTATTGGAGAACCTGTGCTCCAACGCAAACAAGTAGCGACGGACGTGCGCGTCCTCCTCACTGACATGGTGACGCACCACCTCCGCGGAGTCCTCGAGCCTCTAGACCATCACTGGCCCACGCGACCGCCACCAAAGAAGGTTCGGGTCAACGACATGCTGGCTCCTCACCAACCTGCGCCCCCCGGTAGTTAGCGCCTCCCAGTACCACCCCGGCGGAGCCCAGTCCCGGACATGGCCCATATGGTCAAGCAGGTGTCGTCCTCCGCTGACTCGACGGCGAGGATGCGGGATAGGCATCGTCCACATCGATGCGGGAAAATTGCTTTAACTAAAAAAATAGCAACAAGTTCTTACTAACTAGTTCTATTAATTCAACTAGTTCTTACTAAAAATAAACTTACTATAAATAAAAATATTCTAGTACCTAATTAGTACCTAGTTCTTACTAACTAATTAGTACCTAAGAACTACTGCCCTAATTACCATCTAATTTGATGAACCTATAGGGGTGGAAAGTGGTAGAAACCCTAACTAATTTGATGGAGGTAGAAACCCTAGGCAGAGGTAGGGGAGATGGAGGAGCAGGCATGCTCACCTCGGGTGCCTGCGACGAGGGAGGGGCAGGCGGCGTCGAGGTCGTGGTCGGGGCTCCGGGGCGGCGTTGAGGTTGGGGTCGGGGGCGGTGTTGAGGTCGACGGCGGGGCCGGCGTTGAATCTGGGGTTGGGGCGGCGTGGGGAGAGCGCGCGGCAGCCGAGGGGCGACGGCGGCGGCGAGAGTGGAGTTGATTTGGGGGATGAAGTGGCCGTGGGGAAGGACGAACCGCGTGGTTAAGTCAGAAGTACCAGTAGCGCGTTCCAGAAAGGGCGCTACTGCTACGTTAGCTACAGCGCGTTCTGGAATACACGCTGCAGCTAAGGAGATTAGCAGTAGCGCTGGGCCATTATACGCGCTACTGCTAGGTTGGGCTAGCCATGTGCGCCCAGTTCAAACGTAGCAGCAGCGCTTTTCGCTAGTACGCGCTACTGCTAAAGTCATAGAAGTAGCGCGGTTTATTTATGCGCGCTGCTACTAAGTAGCAGCAGCGCTTGATTTTGTACAGCGCTACTGGTAAAATTCTGTGTATAGGCTTTTCCCTAGTAGTGAGGGGACACGATGTTTACCCAGGTTCGGGCCCTCTCTATGGAGGTAATACCCTAGTTCCTGCTTGATTGATCTTGATAAATATGAGTGTTACAAGAGTCAATCTACCTCGAGATTGTAATGGCTAAACCCTAGAAGTCTAGCCTACATGATTATGATTGCCTCTACGGACTAAACCCTCCGATTTATATAGACACCAGAGGAGACTAGGATTATACAAAGTCGGTTACAGAGAAAGGAATCTTCATATCTGAACGCCAAGCTTGCCATCCATGCCAAGGAGAGTCCCATCCGGACACGGGTGAAAGTCTTCGGTCTTGTATCTTCATAGCCTATCAGTCCGGCCCAAGTCCAACAGGTCGGACGCCTGAGGACCTTAGTCCAAGACTCCCTCAGTAGCCCCCGAACCAGTCTTTCAATGACAATGCGTCCGGTGCGCAGATTGTCTTCGGCATTGCAAGGCGGGTTCCTCCTCCGATTACTTCAAAGTCCCTGACTTAAAGAGCAATATTCGGCTTTCCATTTAATGTCACGCCCATCGGCTTCCACGCCTTTCTGACTTCAGCTTCCATGTGTCGAGCGAATACGAGAGGTCGGGGTATCTTTGCACATATCACCCGACCATACAAGAAAGGTGCCTAGTTAAGAGAGTAGATCTCAGATCCATTCCACACCCTGCAAAAAAATCCTCAGAGCTTGCTAGGAAGAACCACTCTAACATGGCTAGCGCTCCCAGCTCTTCCTCTTGTCCCCACGGCTCCAAAAAATGTGATTGCGAGAGATGTTCCGTATCTCACGATTAGCTGACGAAGCTGCAAAAACAGGGCTTTCTCCCCCCCCCCCCCCCGCGGATCTAGTCCCCGTCCGAGCAGGATCGACGTCCTTCAACGGAGGGGTTCAGGCGGAGAATTTCCCCAATCTATCCAGGGGGAACGAGTGTGCTTCGTTCCCTACTTGCTAAGAGGCGTCAGATTTCCAATCGACCCATTCCTCCGAGGACTTCTGGAGTATTATGGCCTCCAACTGCACAATTTTACTCCTCCCTCCAGCCTGCACATTGCGGGTTACGTTGCTCTTTGTGAGCTATTCCTGGGCTGTGAGGCCCATTTTGAAGTATGGAGGAAACTGTTCTGCCTCGTCCCTCGTAACCAAGGGGGATCAATATTCGAAGTGGAGGAGCCAAGGTATGGCGCATCGCCGGGACCAGATACCTGTCCGGCACGCTGACGAAGGCATCCGAAGAGTGGCCTTCTGAATGGTTCTATATTGATGATGTCACTCTTCCTGACCTAGTCCGAATGAGCCTCCCCGGATTTTCAAGCGCTCCATTGAAGAAACGCCACAGCTGGCACCCTCGGATTCGCGAGGAGGAGGATATCATGGAAGTCAGTCAGTTGATGGGCAATATTAAGATGCTCGCCAGTCCAGATTATCAATAATTGAGGTAATGGTGATTTCTATAGTGCGGGGGGTCCAACCACTCCAATACAGAGGGCTTCCCATGTGGCACTATAATGGGGAAGATGACGCCTCACGCTGCGGTCGGAAGGTTCCGAAAACCCCCGCCGCTTTGGCCAAAATATTGGTCGAACTGTACAAAGGGGAGAAGGAGGAGTTCACTCGTCTCCAATGTCGAGATGGATTTTCCATGTATAATCCTCCTAGCTGGGTAAGTTCCAATCCCACCATTTTACTCAATCTTCTCCCTGAATCATTTTTAATGGATAGTAACCTATCCACTCGCAACAGGAATGGCGGAAGGCTACCGAGGGTATCCATAGCCCCGCCCCCAGCTGGAGGGTCACAACCGGGACCTTGATCCCAGATTCGAAGAAGATCCGGACATATTTGTGGAGCTTGAGAATGGAGTATTCTACCAGACGAGCTATGATGGTTCGGAAGTTCCCATCATTGCCAATTATCCCGGCCTCCTTCCTGCCTCGCATGTATGTAATTTTAAGAGACACCTTATTCGAAAGAGCTTCCTTATTATGCCTCACCCACCGCACTATTTCGTGCTCCAAAGGGGAGGCGCTCGACACCACAACGTGCACTAGAAGCATCTACGAAGAGAGCGGTGCCCGCGCCAAGCACATCTTCGAAGAGGAAGGCAAACGATAATATAGCAGAACCTTCATCAAAGAGGTAAGGCTTTCTTTTAAAAACATGCCTCCTAGTCGCCACATCGAATCATGATGTCATCCGCCGCATTCTATCAGGAAAAGTGTCCACCGGACTATGTCCGGGGATCCTGCCGGTCATGCCTCCACTAGTCAAGTTCCAGACCCTGCCCTAAGGACGGGGGCTGACACGGGAGTGGCGCTGGACTGTCCTTCCGCAGAGGATTCAGACAATATGTCCGTCATGACTTCTAAACTGGAGAGCGCCATGAATCATCGTTGTCGGAGGGCCGCTCTCCGTGACCTCGACTTTTCAAAGGAGGCATTCGATGCCTTCAGCTCGGCCGATGCGTACATCTGAGCTGCTCGGGATGGACTTGCCAGAGGCACGGACCAGCATCTAAAAGATATGCGGGTAAGTGCAGATTTAATAATCATATACCTGTTGCCCCCGAGACTTAAAGTAGTTGATACAACTGATTTAAGGATTATTGTATAATCAGGCACTTATGGAGAAGAATAGCCTGCTGTCTCAAGAGCTAGAAAAGTGTCAGACTCAGCTAACTGCGGCTACCGCCGAATTGGAAAAATCCAAGGAGGCACCACCTGGTAATGCTTCTCCCCATCAGAAGAAAGTATAATCATATACTAGTTATATTAATATTGTTGTGTTTCCGCTGACAGAATCGCTGGAGCAACTAAGAGAAAAATTGATGGTCGCTCAGGCTGGTGAACAAGAGGCCAAAAGGCAACATGCGGCAGGCGAGCATGTGCTGACGCGGGTCAGGGAGGAAAATAATAAGCTGCAGGATTCCCATACCCAACTGGGCGAAGAACTAAAAGATGTTCGAGCCCAGTTAGCCGACGCTGTCAAGGAGAATAGGAGGGTACAAGGTGGCATATTTAGTATGCTTTTCAAACTTGCCTCCCTATCATTTGTCGAGGGCGGGAACTGACAGATTTATGTCTGCATGTATGCCGACTGGCCGTCCCGAAGAGGAAATGTCCGGATCTCAAGGCGACCTGCTATAAGAGCTGTCCCGGATGCACGAGCGAGTTCGACAAGCAATGCGGAGTATTGCCAAGGCTTTACGGCCATCCGCCTCTCCTCTAGGAGGTATGGCAGAGCTCGTGGAGCTATTCAAAGGGGCACAACGGCGTATTCGATTATGGAAGATATCAGCCTGCCGGGAAGGTGCACGAGAGGCCTGGGCCATGGTAAAAACATGGTATACCAAGCTTGATCCAAATCATATGGCCCGGGTCGGCCCTCTAGGGCCGGATGGGAAAGAAATTCCCATTAATTTGGTATATGACCAAGTAGAAGTAGCCGCCAAATATTCCCAACAGGATTGTAAGCTAGACAACCTATTAGACGGTATAGAGGAGGAAATTTTTGAGTTCAAGTGACTATGTACTTTCCTTGACATATTTGTCCCTAGCCGGATTGTAAAACAATTGTCATGGCCGACCTTTTCGCTTCGACCTCTGGACCCGAAGGTGCAGAGTGTTTCCAAATACCTGAGTGGCAAAATAGACCGGGGTATGCGTGAAAACCAGGCGTCGGGGTGATCATTGCTTGAACAGACAAGTTGTATCCAGCTAGCTATGTTACATTACATTGTTATTGTAAGAAACATCTTCTAGAGAGAATAGTTCCGTTAAGGGTTCCTTTCCCTGGGTGTACATGCCTTAATGTGCATGTCTGAGCTGTTATTGAAAAGATCGCAATATGCGTAATATCTGGGGTTTCATAGTGGGAGAAATGTAAACACATCTTTAGTCTGCCAACCGAATATTCCCTTAAGAATGCTAGCTTTCGGCTTCACCCAGTCTGAGGTACACATCCGGATGACCCGGCAGTAGCAATCGCAGAGGTGCTCCCTTTATGCCCTAGCCAAACTAACGGAAACATAGGGCATAAGCACAGGAGCCAGGCAACCCAGCTTGGCCAAAACTTAAGTCATATCGATGCATATAATGGCGAAAAAAGGTACATATGAGGAGAAAACGCATATGTGATGAGCTTGATGCTCGAAAAATAACAATAATAAGCTTCTATGCAAGAAGCCCCCAGGTATAATGGACGTTTACATTTGAAGATGTGTACATCATATGTGCATGTTTTGGCCGTACGAAAGCTTTAAGGCTAAAAAAAAGAAAAAGCGAGAAGAGAGGAGAAAAAATAATGGAGACAATAGGGAGAAGGAGACGAACGAAGAGTTCAGCGCTAGGCATAGAATCTTCAAAGTCTGGCCACGTTCCAGGGGTTCGACTCTAGGAGATTGTCTTGGCCCGCACTTCTCTGCTTTGATTTATGCGGGCCTGCTGTTGATAAAATGCAGAACGGGCTTTGCAACATCGCGCTCCTCCTCCAGGGCATCTCTCTCTTCGTACATGCGCACTCGAGGTGATTCATGAATAATGCCGCAGGGTAACACAGCCTCTGTGCCGTACACCATGAAGAAAGGTGTATATTCGGTAGTGCGATTGGGCGTGGTCTGCAGCCCCCAGAGTACACAGTCGAGCTCCTCAACCCAGTGCTTGTCTGATTCTTTCAAAGACCGCACTAGTCTGGGTTTAATTCCGCTCATAATAAGGCCATTGGCTCGTTCGACTTGACCGTTTGTTTGCAGATGATAGACGGAGGCGTAATCGAGCTTAATGCCTAGATTAGCACACCAGGCTTTCACCTCATCGGCTGTAAAATTGGAGCCGTTATCGGTGATGCTGCTGTGTGGAACACCATAATGGTGCACAATGCCGAATATGAAGTCTATCACTGGTCCGGATTTGGCCATTTTAACTGGTTTGGCCTCTATCCACTTCGTGAATTTATCCACCATGACCAACAGATACTTTTTCTTATGGCTTCTCCTTTAAGGGGTCCAACCATGTCAAGCCCCCAGACCGCGAAAGGCCAAGTGATGGTGATTGTTTGTAGAGCAGTGGGTGGCATATGGCTTTGGTTGGCGAAAAGCTGGCATCCGATGCAACGTTGGACAAGGTCCTGTGCATCTGCTCGAGCCATCGACCAATAGAAACCTGTACGGAAGGCCTTGCTTACAAGGGCCTGAGCTGCGGCGTGGTGACCACCGAGACCGGCATGAATTTCAGCCAAGAGCTGCCGCCCCTCTTCCTCGGAGATACATCTTTGAAGTACTCCGATAGAGGTTTTGTTGTAGAGCTCTCCTTCGTGGACCTTGTTGGCTTTCGAACGCCGAACAATGCAGTGAGCCTCATTCTGATCCTCAGGGAGCTCTCGCCTATTAAGGTTGGGCAAGAAGGGTTCGGTCCATGGGGTAATGACTTCCCTGATAAGATGGGCCGACGGTGTTATTTCGGTGGCTGAGCCTCCGATGATATCAGTGTGTTCGGAATCTGGGGTTATGGTCGGATCCGGACTCGTGTTGCCGCTCTCCCTTTGCCACACCATGGATGGCTTGAAAAGCCTTTCCAGAAAGATGTTAGGTGGGACGGGGTCGTGCTTGGCACTGATCCGAGCAAGGACATCCGCCGCTTGATTACTTTCTCGAGCCACATGGTGAAACTCGAGCCCTTCGAACCGAGCCGACATTTTGAGAACGGCATTATGGTAAGCCACCATCTTCGGATCTTTGGCATCGAAATCTCCATTTATTTGAGATATTGCGTGGTTCGAGTCCCCGCGCACTTCCAGGCATTGTATGCCCATGGAGACAGACATCCGAAGACCACGCAATAAGGCCTCGTATTCGGCTGCATTGTTGGAGTCTGTGTATAATATTTGGAGTACGTACTGAGCCGTGTCTCCGATGGGGGACGTTAAGACAACGCCCGCCCCTAAGCCCGCCAGCATTTTAGAACCATCGAAGTGCATGAACCAGATGGAATATGTGTCGTACTCTTTAGGGAGTTCGGCCTCTGTCCATTCGGCGAGGAAGTCTGCCAGTACTTGCGATTTGATGGCCCGGCATAGCTTATATGTTATGTTGAATGGAAGGAGCTCAATGGCCCACTTGGAAATCCGGCCCGTGGCGTCGTGGTTATTTATTATGTCATTCAGTGGTACTTCAGAAGCCACCGTGATCGAACACTCTTGGAAATAATGTCGTAGCTTCCGGGATGCCATGAAGACCGCGTATGCTATCTTTTGATAATGAGGGTACCGGGATTTGCATGGAGTTAGGATAGCAGATACATAGTATACCGGCTTCTCGAGCGGGAATTTGTGTCCGCCCTCCTCTTGCTCGACGACGAGTACGGCACTAACCACCTGGTGTGTTGCAGAGATGTATAATAACATTGGTTTGCCGATGCTTGGCGCAGCCAGGATTGGGTCGCTTGCTAAAAGAGCCTTTATTTCTTCCAATCCGTCCGTTTCCGCATCCGTCCACTCGAAGTGGTCGGTGCGTCGGAGAAGTCGATAAAGTGGCAATGCTTTTTCTCCTAGTCTGGAGATAAAGTGGCTTAAAGCTGCCACGCATCCGGCTAGTTTTTGGATCTGTTGAAGGTCTGTTGGTATAGCCAATTGTGTTAGAGCCTGGATTTTGGCTGGATTTTCCTTGATTCCTCTACTGGAAACAATGAAGCCCAACAGTTTTCCAGAGGGAACGCCGAAAACTCATTTTTTCGGATTGAGCTTAATGTCGTATATCCGAAGGTTGTCGAATGTGAGGCATAGGTTGTCTATTAATGACTCGATGTGCTTGGTCTTGATGATGACGTCGTCAACATACGCTTCAAATGTCTTGACGTTTGGTTTCTCCGGGCATGTTTGAATTATGTGTTCGTAGGTGGCGCTGGCGTTTTTAAGCCCAAAGGGCATAGTGTTGAAGCAGAAAGTCCCACATGGGGTAATAAATGTCGTTGCGGCTTGGTCGAATTCCTTCATTTTAATTTGACGGTATCCAGAATATGCGTCGACGAAACATGGTGAATCGTGTCCTGCAGTGGCATCAATAATTTGATCAATGCAGGGGAGGGGAAAGGGATCCTTAGGGCAAGCTTTGTTGATGTCTTTGAAATCGACGCACAGGCGCCATGATTTATCCTTCTTTGGCACCATCACCAGGTTTGCTAGCCAGTCCGGGTGTTTTATTTCTCTAATGAACCCGGCCTCAATTAACTTGGCTAGCTCCTCCCCCATAGCTTGCCGTTTGGGTTCAGAAAAGTGCCGAGTGTTTGCTTGACCGGCTTATATCCCTTCAATATATTGAGGCTGTGCTCGGCCAACCTGCGTGGGATTCCTGGCATATCAGAAGGGTGCCAGGCCAATATGTCCCAGTTCTCGCGTAGGAACGCTCGTAGTGCGGTGTCTACAATTGGGTCGAGTTGTGCCCCGATGGAGGCTGTCTTCTTTGGGTCCGTCGAGTGGACTTGAAATTTGACTATTTCTTCTGCTAGTTTGAAGGAGGTGGATTTGGAGCGCTTATCAAGGATTACGTCGTCCCTATCCACCATCGAGCACAGCGCGGTTAACTCTTTGGCCGTGAGGGCCTCGGATAGTGCCTCGAGAGCCAGGGATGTTGTTTTGTTTTTGGCGCGGAGGGCTATATCCGGATCACTAGCGAGAGTGATAATACCGTTGGGCCTGGGCATCCTAAGATTCATATACCCGTAATGAGGTATGGCTTGAAAGCGTGTGAATGCATCTCGCCCCAACAGGGTGTGGTATCCGCTGTTGAAAGGGGCCACTTGGAAGGTTATCTCTTCGGACCAATAGTTCTCCGGCATGCCGAATACGACGTCAAGTGTAATTTTTCCCACGCATCGTGCCTCCCGACTGGGAATGATTCCTTGGAAGGTCGTGCTGCTTTGCTCGATGCGGCTCCTATCTATTTCCATTTTGAGTGTATCCTCATAGATGAGGTTTAATCCTCTGCCGCTGTCCATGAGCACTTTGGTGAACCGAAGGCTGTCCACAATTGGATTGAGGACCAAGGTGGCTGGTGCCCGGGCTGTCCGGAATTTTGGTTCATCACTGGCATTGAAAGTTATGGCCGTGTTGTTCCAGGGGTTTATAGTTGTGACTTGGCAGACTTCAGCGAGGTTGCGGAGGGCCCTTTTGCACCGATTGTTTGAAGAGAAAGTCTCAAAGACCATCAATACCCTGAGGTCATCATGTTCCGAGGGGTGTTGCTCTGAGGTATTTTTGGTGAGGATATCCTCGCCACTCTTGGCCACTTGCTGGAGTATCCAACATGCTCTATGGCTGTGGGTAGGTATGGTATCCGATGTTGTGTGTATTTTGCATGGCCTAGCAAGCCATCCCTCCAGAACGGTTCTGTGACCCGTAATGGATTTAGATTTCTTTACTGCTGTGTTGGACGCCCCGTGAGGGTGCATCCTTTTTGCCCGGAGGAGGTGTTGAGTGGAGATTGGTGGTTCCCAGCGAGCTGCCTGAGTTTTCCAGGCACTTTCCATTGCGTATGACTTTTGTACAATGGTTGCCAAGTCAGCGAAGTGTATTATGTGATGGCGGTTGATGGCATTGAGGATTCCTTCATCCTTACAATTACTGTAGAATATTGAGATCGCGTCTTCGTCGCGACAATCTTTAATCTTGTCCTTGACAAGGAGGAATCTGGTCCAAAAGTGATGGACTGTTTCCTAAGACTGCTGCCGTAGGTATGTGAGATCGCGTATATCTAGGTGGGTGGGTGGATTTAAATCTGAACCCTGACCCAATTTGAGATCCGGAGTTTGAAAAATTTCCGAGCTTGATAGTTCGGGCTCCGGGAGATCGACCTATTTTTGAGGTCTATCGTCTGATTCCGGGTTTGGAGGACAAGGCCTATCGTTCCGCAGACAGGTATTCGGCTCTTCGAGCTCGGAGATCCGAACATAGTTCATCCTCAGTATAGAGGGAGAGTTGTTGTTTTGCTCCTCTACTACCCCTATCTGATGGGTGACCGGTGGAGATTTGATTTCTCTCTGATCGGGTTTAAGCCCAATCCGACCGTAGTCTGTAGCGACCCCAAGGCGGCGGTGCGATCCAGGAGTTCGTTCAAGGACGACAATTCCGTTGGATCCATCCGTTTGGAGTATTCGGAGTCAATTCGGAGGCGATTTTCGATGACCCGAGAGGTCATCGTCGACTCACCGGCCGAACGGGCGGTCATGATGAAGCCACCCAGCCAGAGGGTTTGGCTCGGGGCCAGAGCTCCTTCGGCGGTGATATTGTCCTTGATGACAAGGCGAGTCATCAACCCTGACTTCGACGTCACATTGGAACTCTCAACGAAAGCACCAATGTCGGTGTCAAAACCGGCAGATCTCGGGTAGGGAGTCCCAAACTATCCGTCTAGGGTTGATGGTAACAGGAGATAGGGGACACGATGTTTACCCAGGTTCGGGCCCTCTATATGGAGGTAATACCCTACTTCCTGCTTGATTGATCTTGATGAATATGAGTGTTACAAGAGTCGATCGACCTCGAGATCGTAATGGCTAAACCCTAGAAGTCTAGCCTACATGATTATGATTGCCTCTACGGACTAAGCCCTCCGGTTTATATAGACACCGGAGGAGACTAGGGTTATACAAAGTCGGTTACAGAGAAAGGAATCTTCATATCCGGACGCCAAGCTTGCGATGCACGCCAAGGAGAGTCCCATCCGAACATGGGTGAAAGTCTTCGGTCTTGTATCTTCATAGCCTATCAGTCTGGCCCAAGTCCAACAGGCCGGACGCCCGAGGACTCCTTAGTCTAGGACTCCCTCAGAAGTGTCGGATGTGGGGTTCCGGCAAACCCTTAAGTTTCGAACACTGGGGTGCGCGCGAAGTATTTTCCTCCCACCGATCTACGCCCTAGCTCACTAAGATCTCGTGGACGAACTCGACGAACTCGCAACATAGAAAGACATAAGATTTATAGTGGTTCGGGCCACCGTTGTGGTGTAATACCCTACTCCAGTGTGGTGGTGGTGGTGGATTGCCTCTAGGGCTAATGATGAATAGTACAAGGGAAGAACTGCCTCCTGACGTGGAAGGTGTTCTTGAGCTTAGTGAGCTTGTGTGTGTGAGGATGGTCTGAATGATCCCTCTCCCCCCTTTGCTAAGGTGGTGGCTAGTCCTATTTATATTGGCCCTGGTCCTCTTCCCAAATATCGAGCGGGAGGGGAGCCAACAATGGCGGGCCAATTTGAAGGGGGATAGCTAGTACAAGCTATCCTGACAAAAGTGGTCTTCGCCTGCGAAAAGCTCTATGGTGACGTCGTCTTCGGCTCCACGATGACCTCCATCTTGCTTCCTCTTGGTCTTGGTCTTGTTGCACCAATATAGCAACCTTTTCCTAATGCCTCGGTACTCTTCGCCTGCGCTAGCCTCCTTAGCACCAAAGAGGAAACAAGGACGCTGCACGCGCTGCACCCGCCTGGTGTCGTGCGTCATGGCTCACGTCACGAGGGTCTCGTGAGGTTTTCCCTGCCTTGATATCTCTGCTCCTCGTGAGTCTGCCCGGCTAGGCCACTCTAGAGGAGGTCTTGCGCCGTCTGCCTCGCGAGGCTTGGACCCTCGTGAGGGTCTTGGATGCTTTGCTGGTGAAGATGGGCCGTACGGCCTGCTGGCTCAGCCACACCGCGGGCCGCAGGCAGGCAAGTCTAGGGACCCCCATTCCCAGAACGCCGACAGTAGCCCCCGGGCCCAAGGTGCGCTCGGGCTTGGCTTTGCGGCGAAGCCAAGGGCCAAGTTCGGAGCACCGCGGGCCCCAAAAGCCTGCGGCCTCGATTGACGTGTGGTGGATGATTGGATGTGGGCTCTCCGCTTTCCCATGTTGCCGTTGAATCCGCCTGGCTATGTGGCCCCGCTGATGAAGCTATGTACCTAGGGTAGGGGCACGGAACTGTCCTAAAAGCCCTGCCCAAGGACGTCCTTAGAAGAAGTCATCTTTTAATCGACTTGAAAGTACCCACTCGACGGGTTCAAGACACTCGACCAAGAAGCTACCACTCGACCGCGAAGCCAACCACTCGACTGCCAGGAGATCTAAAGTCACTCCGCAGGCAAACGGTCGGTCATTAAATAGTCTTTGTGGTCATCATAGCACTTTATTAGGGGCATTACCAGTAACGCCCAACCTTAATGTACCTTAAACCCTGCATTACTGAGGGCAGGAGAGGGCTGGCGAACTCTATATAAGCCACCCCCCTCCTCAGGATGAAGGGTTCGCACCCTTGTTATTCACACGCATATAATGCAATCGACCGCCTCCGGGCACCGAGACATAGGGCTGTTACTTCCTTCGCGGAGGGCCTGAACTCGTACATCCTGGTGTGTTTACAACTTCACCATAGCTGAGATCTAGCCTCTCCATACACACACCCCTACATCACTGTCAGAGTTAGAACCACGACAGTTGGCGCCCACCGTGTGGCAGGAATCTTAGCACCTAGTTGGAGAAGTTGTGATTTTTCCGATCCCTTTGATCATGGTTTCGTGCGGAGTTTTGGTGGAGGGCCACGAGATCCGTCTCGGCGCGCTCACGTTCATCGCCGACGACTCCACTTGGCTTCAGGAGGCTCCACTCGACATCGACGTGCTCCCCGTCCGCGGTGCGACGCACTTCCGCGCATGCGTTCGTGGCGTCCTCCTGCGGCAGCCGTCGACCCAGTATCGGTCGGCCCCTGTGTCGTCTCCCCTCCCTGTCTCTCACCGGCGCATCGCTCCGGTCGGTCGAGACTTCAGAGGTGGGTGAGGCATGCCGTGGCTCGCTAGTCGGCCGCCCCACAAGTCGCGGCAATCGAGCCCGACGAATCCCTCTACGGCCTGTTCGACCTGTCGACTGGCTCCGCGGAGACCGCATCCAAGTGCGACAGCAGCAACCCAGCAGCTGAGGTTCTAGCGGTCGATGGAACACACAGTCCTCCCGGGTTCCCTCGCGCTGATGGAGGCGCGGGTGGGGGCGACCCGTCGCATCCCCACTATGAGTATCTCCCCGAACCTCTCACGTCATTGCAGCGAGAGGAGCTTCGCCGCATGGACGCACTCCACACTCCTATCATCGGAGAAACCCCCGAGGCCCGGGCCTTGGAGGACACGCGCTTGGCTAACTTGGCCGAGCGCACTCGACTGGAGAATCTCCAGCGAATACTCGATGAGCAAGCGCGTCAGCGAGCTCCCGAGTCCAATCGACGTCAGCTCTTCCCGCCGACGCAGGTATATCGAACTCCAGTTCAGAATTTGGCCGCCGCGGCCTGTATAGCAGAATCGATTCAGCCCTCCCAGTCAGAGGCTGGCAAGGGCTTGTTGCAGATCAGAGCATTGCTCCGGGCGGCGGGAAACCAGAATTCCACTGTTTCTCAGTCACGGAATAGGATCCACAGTCGATCCATTGCAACGGATACAGTCCAGTCGGCTCACAGCCCAAGATCGCCCCCGAGGCGTGAGGGACATGGAGACCGGCACAATCAGTACAGAAGAAATGAGCAGTATGATCACCGATTCGATCGTGATGATCGACGTCGAGTGCCAACCCCTCCCCCGAGGAGTGGGTCGTATGCGCCTCGACAGCGAGATTACAGACGCCCTCATAGTGTTGGGCGGAGGATTCCAGTCGACCCAGGGACCCAGGCTTTGATGCGAGATCCATCCTTGTTCAAGGTTTGGTTGACAGGAACAGAGCTCATCGAGAAGGCCACGACAGAGATGCGCCTGCCAGCAGCAGAGTGCATGCTTCGGGGCCAGAGTGTTTCAGTCGAGCCATCAGAGCCGCAGTGATTCCTCCCAACTTCAGGTTGGCGACGGGAGTCAGCAAGTTCACTGGTGATTCTAAACCTGACACTTGGCTTGAAGATTATAGAGTGGCTGTACAGATTGGCGGCGGCAATGATGAGGTGGCTATGAAGCATTTGCCTCTCATGTTAGAGGGCTCATCCACAGCGTGGCTAAATCAGTTGGCACCCAGCAGCATCTACACTTGGGAGGACCTCTCCCGAGTGTTCTTCACAACCTTTGAGGGAACATGCAAGCGACCTGCAGGCCTTACGGAATTGCGGTCTTGCGTGCAGAAACCGAATAAAACTCTGAGGGACTACATCCAGAGGTGGATCACATTGCATCACACTGCTCAAGAGTTCCGACCGAAGCCAGTTTCTCTTCTGCAAGCTTCGTTTTGCTCGAGGCCTCCTTCTACGCTTCGGCAAGATCTCGATCCTTCTTCTTCAAAGCTTCATCCAGTTTATCTACAGAACGTCGAGTGAGCTCAACATCAAGAACGGGCAAGAAAGAAAAGTCACTTGTCAAGAATGAGAAACCTCACTAGCCATACCTTTTGCTTCTTCTTGCGCCTTCAGCTGGTTCTGTTGAGCAAGCTTCAAGTCAAGGTTGAGTTGGATATGTTTGTTCTCCAACTCAGTATAGAGAGCCACAAGTCCACAGGATTTCTGCAAAAATTAGTCGACAGAGGTCCAAGATAAGTTGCTTCCGAGTAACCAAGAGACAATGATGGCACTTCTAAGACTACAGCTGAATCAAAAACATTCAACAGTAGTCTCGGGGACTACACCCAGTGGGTGCACTCAGCGTGCCCCCACTGGTTTTTCAAAAAAAATCGACTGCCCGCAGTCGACATGGCCTAACCAGACCGAGTGAAGAAGTACAACTACTGCAACACAATATAAAGACTACAGTCGACTGCCAGTAGTCCACCGTAGTCTCGAGGACTACACCCAGTGGGTGCACTTAGCGTGCCCCCACTCGTCCAAGACTTAACAGACACACCCAGTGGGTGTACAGATTTAAAGATCTTCAGAAAAGAGATTCTTCAGACAGCATACCCTAACAGAACAAGCAGTGAATTGACTGACCTGGACGTTACTTTGAAGAGCTGAACTCGCGTCATAAGCTTCTTGGCTGGCTTCTCGAATCACCTTGATCTGCTCCATCATGATCCCTGCCTGGCGTACAGCTTCCTTAGCTGCATCCACTTGGTCCTCAGGGACGTGGTGTGTGGCGAAGAGCGAAGGCGGATCCGCAGTCGACGTCGAGGGCCGCACACTCGTCAGAGGAACAGCGAAAGTCACAGAAGCCCGAGTGTTGTCACCACCATCCCGAGCTACGGCCTCAGACGCCGGAGCAGATTGGGGGGTCTTGCCAGCCAACACCCTCCTCTTCCTTCTCACTCTCAGCGACACGTCGTCGTCGTCATCCGGGAGGTTGATAACATGAGGAGGAGCTACAAGAATAAATTTCAATCGACCAGAGTTGCAATAAATGTCCAGTCGACTCAAGGCAGAACATCAGTAATCGTACCAGGGTTGGAGGTAACAGCATCCTCCATCTCTTGATCGTCGTCCTTGGTGGAGAGCTCAGAAGTAGCAGCACTGCAAATCTCGAAAGTCAGTCAGTTGGCTCAATGAATCGACCAAGGATCTGTCCACGGTCGACAAAGGAAAACAAGTTTTATTATTACCTAGAAATGGTGGGGACAGTCATCTTCATCTTGGGCAGAGCCTTGGGTGGCTTGGACGGCGTCGCGCGTGGGTGCTTGGGAGCCTTTTCGGTGGGCGTAGGAGAAGAGGTCCGAGGGCGTTTCGACGACTGCCCAACAGGAGCAGTCGCCTTACCGCATTCCCGCGCTGGATTGTGTGTAAGCTTGGATCGCCTCTCTGGGCGGGGGGGTTCAACCTCCTCCTCCTCCTCTTCGCTGGAGTCGACGTCGTCATCTCCCTCTCCTTCGCCATCGGACTCCCACTCGCCTTGATTGTCTCCACTCTCACCTCCGCTCGCCTCCCCTTCCTCAGTTGGCTCCTGTGCCCCGTTGGGCATCAAGTACATCTCAGTAGTTGCCTGGAAAACAACAGACAAGACAAAAGTCAATTGACCAATTCAAAGAAGACCAATGAAGAAATCAAGATCTCAGTCAGGAGCATAAAGTTAGACCTGGTCCACTTCGTATGTGTTGTCGAGTGGAGGAACCCTCCTGGCTCCTCGGGGGTTGTCTTTGTTTCCTGTGATGCTCGACAGCCACCCCTCCAACATCTTATCAGTGACCTCCTCCAGGTGGACCCGAGTGGTGTCGTCGAGACCCGAGTACAGCCACATCGGGTGGTCACGAGCCTGGAGCGGCTGGATGCGCCTCCGAAGGAAGACCTCCAGCAAGTCCATGCCAGTCACGCCATCACGGACAAGCTGAACCACTCGACCAACCAGCACTTTGACTTGGGCCTTTTCTTCCGGCGTCACTTTCAGAGAAGCAGGTTTTTGAGCTCGGTCAAGAGAGAAAGGGGGAAGCCCAGTCGACTGTCCTGGGGTCGCCTGGTCTTTATAGTAAAACCAGGTCGCCTGCCAACCACGGACCGACTCTGGGAAAGTGATAGATGGAAAACAACTTTTTCCCCTCGTCTGGATCGCCAGGCCCCCGCACAGCTGGATCACCTGCGTCCTTTCGTCACTCGACTTGGCCTTCTTGACCGATTGGGAACGGCAAGTGAAGATGTGCTTAAAGAGTCCCCAATGGGGGCGGCAACCCAAGAAACCCTCACACAAGGAAATGAAAGCAGCAAGATACACGATAGAATTTGGAGTGAAGTGGTGGAGCTGCGCTCCGAAGAAGTTCAGAAAGCTCCAGAAAAAAGGATGAGGAGGTAGAGAAAACCCGCGATCGATATGGGTGGCGAGGAGCACACACTCACCATCACGAGGTTGGGGCTCGACTTCTCTCCCCGGGAGACGCGCAGCTTCGTGGGGAATGACTCCTCCCTCAACCATATCATCAAGATCTTCCTGCCGAATCTCCGTCGGCATCCAGTCGCCCTAGATCCAGCCTCTGGGCAGAGCAGTCCTTGAGGAAGATCCGCCCCGAGCGGACTTCTTCCCTTTCCCCTACGCCGCCGCCTTCTTCGCGCGCTCCAGAGCGGACGTCTTGTCCTTCACCATCGTCGCTGGCAAATCTCGAACGGGCCTACGGTGCTAGGGTGAGAGCATAGATGGCGGAGGACCTTGCGAAAGGAGAAAGAAAGGAGAGAGCACACTATTTGGAAACCCCGAGCCGGCGGCTTATAAGAGGCCGCTTCCGAGTGGCTGGCTGGTAGGCCCAGGCTATCCCGTCAAATCCCGCAGCAGACGCGTGCACAGTACGTGGCGAAAAAGGTGGCAAGGAAATCGAGGAGCTTCCGCTTTATCCCATCCGATTACTGCGGCCGCTCCCGTCCCGCGCGCTTCCCGAAATTCAAACCCCACGAAATCCGCGGGTTGTAGAACAATTCGGCAGGCAGAAGATCCCTTTCACACCATCATTCAGAGCTTCGCAAGCAGGGTAATTCACTCGACGAAAGGCCTGGAATGGATCAAGGCGACTGAAAGAGGTTGATGACATCATCCGTGACGATTGATCCAAAGCGAGGCACTCATGTAGCCCAAAGAACCAGTCGGAAAGATCCCCAACTCTTTCCCCACTCTAACCTCGATCCATTCGGGGGCTAATGATGAAGCTATGTACCTAGGGTAGGGGCACGGACCTGTCCTAAAAGCCCTGCCCAAGGACGTCCTTAGAAGAAGTCATCTTTCAATCGACTTGAAAGTACCCACTCGACGGGTTCAAGACACTCGACCAAGAAGCTACCACTCGACCACGAAGCCAACCACTCGACTGCCAGGAGATCTAAAGTCACTCCGCAGGCAAACGGTCGGTCATTAAATAGTCTTTATGGTCATCATAGCACTTTATTAGGGGCGTTACCAGTAACGCCCAACCTTAATGTACCCTAAACCCTGCATTACTGAGGGCAGGAGAGGGCTGGCGAACTCTATATAAGCCACCCCCCTCCTCAGGATGAAGGGTTCGCACCCTTGTTATTCACACGCATATAATCCAATCGACCGCCTCCGGGCACCGAGACATAGGGCTGTTACTTCCTCTGCGAAGGGCCTGAACTCGTACATCCTGGTGTGTTTACAACTTCTCCATAGCTGAGATCTAGCCTCTCCATACACACCCCCCTACATCACTGTCAGAGTTAGAACCACGACACCCGCTTCTTACACAGTTATTCTTCCTTTGCCACGCCTGGCTCTTCCGATCTCCCTGCTGCCTCGACGCCCTGCTCTGCCTCCTCAATCCGACATGTGCTCTGCCCGCTTCACCGCCATGGCACCGAAGCAAGCCGAAAAGGGGAAGAAACCCTTGTCCTCAACAACTGCGCCTCCATCCTTCGAGCCGGCACTCGGCCGGCCTTGGGTGGTTAAAGACGAGGCCATGGACAAGGTGTGCCCCATGCTTGCCTCCAGTTTCAACGAGTGGGGAGAGACGCTGGCTTGGCCCGCGTCTTGCACCAGCATGGCTTGGGTATTTACCGAGGTTCCGATCTTCATTGATGCCCTCTAGGCTGGCCTGATTCCTCCCTTCCGCGCCTTCTTCAACGCGGTGCTCGATCACTATCAGATCCACATGCTCCATCTCGATCCTCAGGCTATGACCCTTCTCGCCGTCTTCGCCTTCGTGTGCGAGGCCATGGTGGGCATCGCCCGCTCCATGGCACTCCTCCGCCACTTCTTCTCGTTGCATCTCAACGGCCCCCGATAGAGCTCAGGGTTCGTGGGCTTCCAGGCCATGGCTGCGATAGCAGGCATGGGGATCGACTTCGAGGTCCCTTCATCCACGAGCGAGTTCCGTACGCGATGGGTGTTTGTTGACGCCGGCGTGCTCAACCCTCTGCTCCAAGCTCCGGTGGGGCCTGCTATTCCAAACTCCGGCTAGGGTCATCAGATGCTCAGGAGCCCCAGCGTTGCCCCCGTCTGGGCTAGGCTGAGGTGGTTGAAGGACCTTGGCGTGACTGCGCCCATGGTGGTGAGGGAGTTCGTCAGGCGTCGAGTTGCTCCACTCCAGCACCATTCTCGCCCGATGTGGGACTTTCTCAGCAGACGGGACAACATGAGGTTTCAGGAGGAGGGGATTCCTCTCGCTGCACACAGACAGTGCTCACGGTCCTATCAAGTGTCCCTCTGCCAGACGAGATGCCCAGGAACAGCTGCATGTTGTACCGCTGCGAGAACAAAGCCACATTTTCCGCGAACATGCCTTCCTTTGATGAGTGGGGGCTGCGCCCAGTCGGCTTGGTGGGGCCTCGCGAGAACCCCGTCATCGTGGTCCACTTCTTCGCCGCCGGTGCCGGGCTCGCCCCAAGTGACGGTGCAGGGGAGCGAGCTGCGACGGAGGCCGGCGGCTCAGGTGCTGAGGAGCACATGCCGGGTGGTGATCCTGAGGCGTCGTCCTCGGGGGCCTGCGACCCCCCTCCTGACGCATCGGTAGCCGAGGAGACGCGGCATGCGGCTCCTGAGGCTGGGGCTCCAGGAGCCTCGGGAGGTCGCAGTGGGGAGGAGCCGGGCTGTTCGCCTCAGCCGGGCTCCCCTGAGGCCATCCTTCTTGGGTCTTCTTCGGCTCCGCCGCGCACCGGCTGTCACGTCTAGCGCTTCGGCTGCCTTTGTGTGGACTTCGAGGAGCTCCGCAAGAGGAAGGGATCTCTGAGCGGCAGCAGTATCTTCGGGCCGTTGAAGCGATGAAAGTACATCGCCGTCGACGAGTATGTCGGCGTTTTGGGAACGGGGGTCCCCAGACTTGCCTGCCTGCGGCCTGCGGCGTGGCTCAAAAGGGGGCCCAGCATGGCCCATCTTCATCAACACAGACTCATGACCCTCGCGAGGGGCCAAGCCTCGCGGGGCGGACGACATGGAGCTTCCTCAGGCACGGCCTCATCAGGCTGGCTCGCGAGGCGGAGAGATCAAGGCGGGGTACCTCATGAGGTGCCCGTGACGCAAGCCATGACGACCAAAGGCGCCAGGCGGGCGCCAGCCGCGCAGTGTCCTCCTTTCCCCTTTGGTGCAAAGGGGGAAAGCGTGGCCGCGGAGTACCGAGGCATCAGGCAAAGGTTGCCATTTCGATGCAACAAGACCAAGACTAGGAGGACTACAAGACGGAGGTCATCGTGGAGCCCAAGACGGCGTCACCACCAGAGCTTTGTGCAGGCGAAGACTACTTTTGTCAGGATAGCTGGTACTAGCTGTCCCCCTTCAAATTAGCCCGCCATTGTTGGCTCCCTTCCCGCTCGATATTTGGGAAGAGGACCAGGGCCTCTATAAATAGGACCAGCCACCCACATGGTAGAGGGGAGATCAATCAGTGGAGGTTCAGGATCGAGAGGAGATCGATCAGAGAAAGAGAGAGAGAAGGGTGATTGAACTCCTCCCAGCAGTTCATCGCCCCAGCCAAGAACAGACCCTCGCGAGGCTGTTCTTCCTTGTATTGCTCATCACCATCAGCCCAAGAGGCAATCCACCACACCACACACTGGAGTAGGGTATTACACCACAACGGTGGCCCGAACCAGTATAAACCCCGTGTCTCTTGTGTTGTTCTTTCCATAGCTTAGACCTTAGCGAGGCGGAGGGGTGCAGGTAGGTAGGAGGCGAAATCTCCGCGTGCACCCCAGTGTTCGAACCTCAAGGGTCTGCCGGAACCCGAGATCCGACATTTGCCGCGCCAGGTAGGGGTGCGCCGGGATCCACCTTCTACCGCTTCGTGCCCCGTCGCGTCGTCATCACCATGTCCGGCAACCCAGACCCCGTGCCCCAGGCAGCTCGCGGTCCGCAGGGCGCTGCGGGCCGCGGGCAACTCGGACAGGCTTCGACAGCTCTCACGCCGCGGTAGGCGCGGTCGGCAGCGAGGGCCTCCAATCACGCCGCGACCACGACACCGTACACCCGCTGGGAGAAGGCGAACTCGAGGGCCGTGCTCACGGTGGCCCGAGAACTACTGCAGTGCAGGCTGCTGGAGGGCGGCCGCGACGTGCTGCTGGAGCGGGTGGCGGAGCTCCTGGGCTTCGCCACCTCGGGGGCTCACCCCTTATGCACCCTGCTCTCATCTCAAACCCATGGCGGCCCGCGCGGGGGCTCCACGCGCGCCCGCGGGCTCCAAGGCTACTCCAACGCCAGCGAAGCTGTCGGCACCGGACCGGCGGCGGAGCTGCCCCCGCTCCCGGTCCGCGAAGAAGAAGGCCTCGACGCGACCCACGGCCCCAGTGGACAGCCGCGCTACAACCCCACGGTGGGCGCGTTAAGAAGAGCTACGTGTCACGCGGAGCACTACGGCATGGCCTTCGGGATGACGGCGCCAGAAGAATACGTGCCCCTCATGATGGACCAAGGACACCCTCACGAGGGCGAACAAGGCTCGCTCCTCAGCCCAAGCTGGGGGGACGAGGCGCCAGAATCTGAGCCCTTACAGGAGTCCCGGGACGGTCCCACTGGCTACGCTGGAGGCAACGATTATCGGGTACCGCTAATTCCTCAGGAGCAGGCATACGCTAATCATGGATCGCAAGACAGGTCTCCACAGCGAGCAGCTGCCCCGCTCCCACAGTCTCCTACCCCTCGGGAGGAGGGCGTAGGGGGCTGCAGGAGAGGGGCCGAGATCCGACATCACCACCGCGGCATTCGGAGCAAGGTGTTCTCAGGAGGTAGGCCCTCTGCTGGGGAGGTGCCTCAGGGCCTGCCCCTGGCGGAGGACCCGTGGTCGTCGGGGGAACCGCTGGCGACCGCTCTACCCCATCGGCGGTGTCCTAGTTTCCGGTCGTCGTTGATGGCACTAGAGTGTGGCGCAAGGCGGGGCCCTCGTTTGGCGATATGAAGCAAGGCCGGTACCTATGAAGAAGGCCCAGTGCCTGTGAAGCTCGCCGCCCCGTGACACTCTCACATAATAATGAGTGGGGCTGTACACGCCCCGGAGTCTCAGGGGTGCCGGCCTCAGGCCCTGGGGCTCCCTCCCACGCCCAGTGTCAGCACTTAGCTCCGCACTGGTGAGAAGACGTCCAAGACTAGATTAGGTGCTGGACGCGGCCTTTTGTCTGCTTTCATTACTTTCCCCTTTTGGTTGTCGCTTTCCCCTGCTGGATTCAAGTTGGATTCGAATTTGAGATTTGCGTGTGTTCGGGGAATGGGTGCTTAGTCTCGTCCGAGCAATTTCTCGCATTTTGATTACCACTTCGCCTCAGCTGCCTCCCCTCGTGAGCCCCTCGCGAGCCGGGTCAGGCCTAGCTTGCACGCAGCCCAGACTGCCGCCGCGTCCTCTCAGGAGGGTGTTTTATTGCAGATCCTATGGATTCGATCAGGGAACACTCGGGACATCACAGCCTCCCACAGGCTACCTCAGAGCCTGCACGGGACAAAGGTAAACTAACCGACCAGCGCGTCGCTTAAGCCAACCACTTGGTGCGGGCGCATGGGCAATGTAGCATCTACTAATACGATGAACACAAGTTTTACATGAGGGGCTCCCCCTCCCAAAATGCTCTGACAGCCATCAGGCCAAAACCTAAGTTCTATTCATGCAGGGTAAGGAACCAGGAACGGCGCACAATCAGTCGGATAAATCCCCCAATGCGTCCTCAGGAGCACCACCCGAACCGTTGCTGGCGTCGCTGAACTCGCCATCGCTGTCCGCGTCGCCGCCAGCGGCGTCAGGGCCGTTCACCACACCGCCCTCGTCGGCAGCCACAATCACGCCGTCGTTGTCTGAAGCGAAGGCCCTGACAAGAGCATCCACATTGTCTTCCACCCAGTGCGCAGGTCGTCTCGGACGGCCTAGGGGACAGGGGCGATGGCGGCGTCGAAATCGAAGTGGGGATCCATGTTCTGGAGATGGCTGAAGACGCGAGAAAAGGCGCGCCCAAGCAGGGCGCGGCTCCTCTCCTCCACCAACCTGTCTGCCCTGACCGACCGCGCCTCCAGCTGCGTCACCACGTCGGTGAAGAACTGACGGTTGCCGGCGTAGTTGACTGCATGCGGCTCGCCAACAGCCGCCTCGCAGATGTTGCCCAAGGCTGTGTTGGCTCTCTCCCAGAGCATGGTAAGCATGGGGCCGTGCTCATGCTCCAGGATCCGCCGCTGACGTATCTCATCCGCATTCTGGCGCACAACGACCTCAGCCTCCTCCACCCGCTGGCGAAGAACGAGCACCTCGGCCTGGGAGGTGCTTGACTCCCCTTGCGCTACCTCAAGGGCGGCCCGAAAAGCATCGGCCCGCCGCGTCACGTCCTCCAGCTTGGCCCTCAAGACAGCAGTCCTACCTTCAGCCTCGGCCCGGATCAACTCCAGCCTCTCCTCGAACTCGTGCTCGAGGTTCAAGCGTGCAATCGCTACCCAACGTCCGACCTCCTCCAGGACACAGGCTTCCCGTGCTGTGACATCATCCTCCGCCTGCGTCACCAAGCGCTCCCTCGTCTCCAGACGCTCGTACTCGTGGGTACGTTCGGCGGCTTCCAGCGTCAGCGCCTCCTCATGCTTCTGGAGCTCTGCTGAGTCGCCAGATGCCTCCTTCATCGACGCGAGGGCTGCCTCGCGTAGCTCCACCTGCTCCTCCAGTGAGTGGCACGAGGCCAGGAGCTCCCGAGCCCGCTCCTCCGCCGCCTTTCGCCGCCGGTCAGCTTCCCGGGCCTCCTCAGCGGCCCAAGATCATTCCTCCCGAGAGGCCACCAGCGACGCCTTGGCCTCTGCGTCGTCAAGATCGCGCTGACGGCGCGCAAGGGTGATGGCGCCCTCCAGCTCGCGCCTCTCTGCAGCCAGGCGCAGGCCCTCGGCCTCAAGGCGCGCGTCTTCATCAGCAAGCTCCTCACCAAGCAGGCTCACCGCGTCAGTCGCCCTTTGAAGGCCAGGCCGTCGTCCTCCCGCATTCGTTGAAGATAGTGGCCAGAGCCGAGCTGACCTTGCCCAAGCCCTCGGCGGGGGCCGCCAATGGCGGCGGGAAAGGTAGAGGAACGGGTCTCTTCCCTCTTCCCTTCTTCGTCGGAGCCATGGCGATGGGAAGGGGGGGAAGGTTCGAGATTGGGTTGAAAACAGAAGCTGGAGTTCGAGCGGAGGAAGGACAGAGGGCGCTCGAGCAACAGAAAGGGGAGCGGCTGTGTACGACTACGAGTCCGCCTACCATAGCACAAAATAAGGGGGGCGTGGGGGAACAGTGCCGCCCATGTCCAATCAACCGCCATGCGGCGCCCAATGCCGCAAGCTGTTAGGGCCCGCGGCGCTTCGCTCTTGCCCATCCGCCTCCCTGCACGGTCAAGTCCGGGCGCGCCTTGGGCCCGGGGGCTACTATCGGCGTTCTGGGAACGGGGGTCCCCAGACTTGCCTGCCTGCGGCCTACGGCGTGGCTCGAAAGGGGGCCCAGCACGGCCCATCATCATCAACACAGACTCAAGACCCTTGCGAGGGGCCAAGCCTCGCGGGGCGGACGACACGGAGCTTCCTCAGGCATGGCCTCATCAGGCTGGCTCGCGAGGAGGCTGAGAGATCAAGGCGGGGTACCTCACGAGGTGCCCGTGACGCAAGCCATGAAGACCAAAGGCGCCAGGCGGGCGCCAGCCGCGCTGTGTCCTCCTTTCCCCTTTGGTGCAAAGGGGGCAAGCGCAGCCGCGGAGTACTGAGGCATCAGGCAAAGGTTGCCATTTCGGTGCAACAAGACCAAGACTAGGAGGAGTGCAAGACGGAGGTCATCGTGGAGCCCAAGACGGCGTCACCACCAGAGCTTTGTGCAGGCAAAGACTACTTTTGTCAGGATAGCTGGTACTAGCTGTCCCCCTTAAATTTAGCCCGCCATTGTTGGCTCCCTTCCCGCTCGATATTTGGGAAGAGGACCAGGGCCTCTATATATAGGACCAGCCACCCACATGGTAGGGGGGAGGGAGATCAATCGGTGGAGGTTCAGGATCGAGAGGAGATCAATCAGAGAAAGAGAGAGAGAAGGGTGATTGAACTCCTCCCAGCAGTTCATCGCCCCAGCCAAGAACAGACCCTTGCGAGGCTGTTCTTCCTTGTATTGCTCATCACCATCAGCCCAAGAGGCAATCCACCACACCACACACTGGAGTAGGGTATTACACCACAACGGTGGCCCGAACCAGTATAAACCCTGTGTCTCTTGTGTTGTTCTTTCCATAGCTTAGATCTTAGCGAGGCGGAGGGGTGCAGGTAGGTAGGAGGCGAAAACTCCGCGCTTACCCCAGTGTTCGAACCTCAAGGGTCTGCCGGAACCCGAATTCCGACAGAGTAAGTACCTTATCTTGGTGATCTTTTATGTGCCGCCTTCCTTTCTTGATGATTGTCCCCTCAGGACACCTTCTACTAAGGCCGTGAAATCTCCAGAGAAGCAGCTCCCTCTCGTCCCGTCGCACCCGCCAAGCTCCAGTGCTACAGGCTCGGGTGCTGCCCACGGCGTGGGGTCAGCCATCGGAGTTGGTCCGTCATCAAGGTGACCCGAGCTTGCGCCTTCGCCGTCCCTTCTTCGCGGCCTTGCTCAGAGCGCAGCAGGCGTGCCAAGGGCTCCTCCCCTGGTCACGGTCGGTGGCTGGTTGGCCTCGATCCTGGGGACTTCTTCAAGCAGCAGGCCTTGTTCGGTTCGGGCCCCTCACAAGGGTCGGCTGGCGCCTGGGACCGCGCCAGCCCCCAGCCCCCAACCGGGAGGTGGCGCGCCACTTGATGCTCCACCCGCCGTCCCCGAGATGGAGGACGAGGTGGGTCGAGCGTTCGAGCTTGAGCGCGGGCACAACGTAGTCCGCCACGAGCTCTTCCAGGAGGCGATGGGCGCGATGAACCGCCTTGGTGAAGATCTTGCTGGTGTCGTTCCTCAAGATTACCAATGAAGCCCGCTCGCGAGCTTTGGAAGAAGCTCACGAGGCCGATCGCCGCTGCGAGGCTGCGGAGGAGCGCGCGTGGGAGCTTCAGGCCTGGAGCGCGTCCCTTAAGCACCAGGTGGAGGCGCGCGATGCCGCTCTTGCATCGCTGAGGGGGACGCCTGCGGAGGAAGAGGAGGTCCGGCAGCGTGAGGAGGTGCTGGCCCTGGAAGCCGTGGAGCGCAGCCTCGAGCTCGAGCAGCTGGAGACGAGGGAGCATCAAGTCGTGCAAGCAGAAGATGCTATCAGGGCCCACGAGGCCGAAGTCGAGGAGGAGATCAATCGCTGGGTGGTCGAGGTTCGCGCCGATCTAGAGGGCAGGTACGACTTGAAGATGAAGCTCGCCGGGCTGGAGGGTGTGAGTAGGGCGCCTCCCTCAGACCCAGGTTGGACGAGGCCGAGAGGCGTGCGGAGGCCACAGCCGCCGCCCTGGTTACGACGCAGGCGGACTTGGCCTCCACCCACGCCGAGCTGCTCTCCCATTGGAGACTAGTTGACGACACCGAGGCCGTCGCACGGCAAAACAGGGAGGAAGTGCTCCAATGCCGAACGCTGGAGCGCGAGCATGCTACCATGCTTCAAGACCTTCGGAATATGGCCAACACCGCCCTGGGTTATATCTTCGAAGAGGACGCCCCGGCCCCTTACTCGAACGACTACGCCAGCCACCGGATCTTCTTCACCGAGGTGGTGACGCGCCTGGATGCTCAATCTGCTAGAGCTCAGCAGCTTGTGGACGAGAGAGGTCGGGGCCTGCTTCAGCGTGCCTTCTCCCGTGTCTTCAGCCACCTTCTGAACGCAGACCCCAACTTCGACTCTGACGCTTCCATTGCCCCCGTACCCACGGCCGTCCGGGGCGACCTGGTGCGTTGGGTAGAGGACCATGTCGACGCGTTGGTCAGGGCCTTCACCTCGGAGGATGATGTGGTCGATGACGGTGATGGGGGCATCGCCGACAGCGGCGGCGATTCCGACGAAGATGGTGACGACGTGAGTGACGTGTCCGCGGGTGATGTAGCAAGTGATATCTCTGGCTGATCCCATGTTCGCCTGTTGTTTCATCCTGCACGCAAAACTCGGGTGTGGCCCTTGGAAGACTTGTAAGTGCATTTTGAGAGGGGGAGCCCCTATTGTAAGCAAATTGCATTTTTTTACTTTCCCATGTGATGTGGATATATGTCCTTGTGAGCTCATGAGGCCGGGGGTGAGTTTCCCGACGCGGTTTACCTTAATCAGTGCCAGGTTAGGGCTAGGTCGCGAGGCGACGAGTTCCTGAGAATCCTGCGGAGCTTACCGCCCCATTTGAGGGGGCCCCGTAAGAGGTGAGCACCAGGCGTAGTGCTAGCGCTTCGAAAGAGTGGTGTGGGTTGTAAGGAACCTGGAAAAATAAAAAGAAAAGAAAAAAGGAAATGTGAGTGCCCTGATAGGGTCTAGCCGTATTGTAGACCTTGTCCTTATCATGCCTCCATCCTTTCCCATGGTATTTTTAGCGCGTAATTATGTACGCGTGGTACATATGCCACAATTTGGTAGGGGCTGAGATGGAGGCCGAATTGCTAATCAAGCTCCTGATGAGCTGGACTGTCGTACGGTGGGGTAGTCCAGACTCGTTTGACAGTGTCCGAGGACTTGGCCACCGACCAATAGTTGTCTTGATGAGGCCACCTTGTACTTCCGCTGCTAGGGCCGCGTTGTGCTCCTCGGTGTGGAGGGAGTGTTCCATGTTTCCATTCACTATTATAACACCGCATGGTCCAGGCATATTGAGTTTGAGATAGGCATAGTGCAGGACTGCATTGAAGCGAGCGAACACGGTTCATCCGAGCAATGCATGGTAGCCATTGCGGAAGGGGACGATATCGAAGATCAAGTCTTCGCTGCCGAAGTTGTTCGGAAAACCGAAGACCACTTCCAATGTGATTGAGCCCATGCAGCGGGCCTCTACACCAGGTCTCCTTTAAAGGTAGTTTTAGTGGGCTTGATTCTTCGCGGAGCAATACCCATCTTGCGGACTGCTGTCCTGATAGAGCAAGTTAAGGCTGCTGCCGCCGTCCATGAGGACTCGCGTAAGGTGGAATCCATCGATGATTGGATCGAGGATTAATGCGGCCGAACATCCGTGATGGATACTGGTCGGATGATCCCTGCGATCGAAGGTGATCGGATAGGCCGACCATGGGTTGAATTTTGGGGCGACTGGCTCTATCGCATAGACGTCCCTTAGCGCGCGCTTGCGCTCCCTCTTGGGGATATGGGTGACATATATCATGTTCATCGTTTTGACTTCGGGGGGAAATTTCTTCTGTCCCCCTGTTTTCGGTGAGCGAGGTTCCTCGTCGTCATCCTCACTGGGCAACCCTTTCTCCTTGTGCTCGACATTTAACTTGCCGGCCTATTTGAAGACCCAACAGCTTCTGTTGGAGTGGTTTGCAGGCTTATCAGGAGTGTCGTGGATCTGGCAGGGTTGATCAAGTATCTGGTCTAGGCTTGATGAGCCATCTTTGTTTCGTTTGAATGGCTTCTTCCATTGACCGGATTTGGAGCCACTGAATCTAGCATTGACTGTCGTCTTCTCTGTATCATCATTGTTGTTCTGACGCTTGTGTTTGTTGAGTTGGGGCCTTCCGGTGCCATTTCTGGCTTCGGAAGTGCCGGGGTCGCTGGTACTACTGCCGCTACGGGCTAGCTAGCTAGCCTCGCCCGGGCAAAAGTGGGTCATTAGTGTTGTAAGGGCTACCATGGAGTCCGGCTTTTCTTGGCCGAGGTGTCGGGCGAGCCATTCATCGCGGATGTTGTGTTTAAAGGCCGCTAGGGCTTCGGCGTCCGGACAGTCAACGATCCGGTTCTTTTTAATTAGGAACCTGGTCCAGAATTTCCTGGCCGACTCTCCGGGCTATTGGACTATATGACTGAGGTCATCGGCATCCGGAGGCCGAATATAAGTGCCTTGGAAGTTGTCCCTAAAGGCATCCTCCAAGTCTTCCCAGCTTCCAATAGAGTTTTTTGGGAGGTTGTTTAACCAGTGCCGAGCTGGCCCCTTAAGTTTTAGGGGAAGGTATTTGATGGCGTGTAGATCATCACCACGAGGCATGTGAATGTGGAGAAGAAAGTCTTCAATCCATACTACGGGATCTGTTGTGGCATCGTATGATTCAATATTCATGGGTTTAAACCCTGATGGGAACTGGTGCCCCATTTCCTCATCGGTGAAGCATAGGGGGTGTGCGGCGCCTTTGTATCAGGACATGTCATGATGCGGTTCGGATGGAGTCCGTATGCTATTTTCAGCCTGGGGTTGGTTATGCTTATCGCACCAGGCTTGATAGCTTTCCGCTCGTGCCAGAGCATGCCCTCACGATCTGTATATTGACCTGGTCTGACCTGCTCTATTTTCCAAGTCATGTCGTAGGTCGTATGTGTATCCCCGAGCTGTTGTTTCTCTGCTTTTACAGCAAGGTGGTGTAGGTTGGTGTTCGTCTTGCGTTGTTGTTCTGTCCCAGCCACGTGGTGGTCGATCAGGTCCGTCAGCCGCATTATGCACGGGTGGTATGGGCTCCAACGCCTCATCGTCGAATTGGGGTAGCAGCTTACAGTTCGGGTAACTCTTTTTTGGGTGCTCGAGGCCGTATTCTTCGGCTGCCGGGACATTAGTCCATCTGTCATTGAGCAGGTCTTGGTCAGCTTGAAGCTTCTGTTGTTTCTTTTTAGGCTTCTAGCCACGACTATTAGCCGGCGCTTGAAGCACTCTTGTTTGAGGGTTTCCTCCAGCACGATAAAATCTTCGTCGCCGAGGCTTATGTCGTCCTCGGAGAGTGGCAGATAGTTGCTATCCTCCGAGTCGTTGTTTCCTGTTTGTTCGTTAAGGTCAACTTTCCCGTCCTCCCGATCATCCTGTTCGGATGTTGGTTTGATGGGGTCTTCTTGGTCTTCGGCGTTCTCCGGAGTATCGCTGTCTCCGGTGCCGGTATTGTTGTCCTTTTCACGACGCATTTAGAGCAGCGCCGTTGACATCGACGCTTTGGTTGTATCTCAGGAGGTTCGTCCTTGACAGGATTTTTCTTATCGCCGTCGCCTTCTTTAGGTGTGTCCACCATATATACGTCGAACGAGGAAGTGGCCGTCCAGCGTCCGGTGAACGGCGGGTTTTGGGTCTGCTCCTCTCCGGCATCATCGTCCATACCGTCGATGTCTTCGGAGGCGTAGTCAAGCATGTCGGTTAGATCTTCGACAGTGGCTATAAAGTGGGAAGTGAGTGGGAAGTAAAATTCCCTATTTCAGCCAATAGTCCGGGTTGGGCGCAATTTCGGAGCGGTATCTCTGTTATGACGACGGATCGCATTAAGCCCAGTGCCTTGTTTAAGAGCGGGGTTTGGATGGGGTCGGATGTTTCCGGGCCGAGCTTGCATGACGCGGGCCTCCAGGGTTCGGAATTAGTGTCTGGAGAAGAGTCTGGCTTTGTAATGATTCTTAGAGATGCTATTCTCTCTGGTTTTCCGGTGTTTAGTTCTGAGGCCGCAGAGAGTCTGGCAGGCTCTAGACCCCCGTCTTCGGACCTGATGATGCGTCCCTTGGCAGGCCGGAGCGGTGGTTGGGGCCGCGAACCCTTGGAAGATCAAGTCTCCTCGGGTGTCAGCGACATAGTTTAGATTTCCAAAACCAATCTGGTGACCAGGGGCGTAGCTGTCGATCTGATCTAGGTGGCCAACCGAGTTGGCACGCAGTGCGAAACCGCCGAATACAAAGATCTTGCCGGGGAGAAAAATCTCCTTCGAGACATCATTGTGGTGGTTGATTGATGGAGCCATCGAGCCTTTCGACGACGACACAGTGGAACTCTCAATGAAAGCACCAATGTCGGTGTCAAAACCGGCAGATCTCGGGTAGGGGGTCCCGAACTGTGCGTCTAAGGATAAAAGGTAATAGGAGGCAGGGGCACGATGTTTATCCAGGTTGGGCCCTCTTGATGGAGGTAATATCCTACTTCCTACTTGATCAACTTTGATGAGTGTAGGGGTTACAATAGTTGATCTACCACGACATCATAATGGCTAAACCCTGGGTGTCTAGCCTATATGATTATGATTGCCTCTACAGACTAAACCCTCCGGTTTATATAGACACTGGAGGGGCTAGGGTTGTACGAAGTCGGTTTACAGAGAAAGGAATCTTCATATCCGCACGCTAAGCTTTCCTTCCACGCCAAGGAGAGTCCCATCCGGACATGGGGAAAGTCTTCCATCTTGTTTCTCCACGGCCCATTAGTCCGACCCATATCACATAGCCCGGACGCCCGAGGACCCCATAATCCTGGACTCCCTCAGTGACAAAGAGCTCGTCAGAAACAGTTACGACGATGCAAGCTTTAACACTGATCCGGATGACTCTAAGTCACAAACCGGATACGTATTTTTATTGAATGGTGGAGCTCTCAGTTGGTGCAATTCTAAGCAGAGCGTCGTGGCGGGATCTACATGTGAAGCGGAATACATAGCTGCTTCGGAAGCAGCAAATGAAGGAGTCTGGATGAAGGAGTTCCTATCCAATCTAGGTGTAATACCTAGTGCCTTGGGTCCAATAAAATGCTTTTTTTGACAATACTGGTGCAATTGCCTTGGCAAAGGAATCCAGATTTCACAAGAGAACCAAGCACATCAAGAGGCACTTCAATTCCATCTGCAATCAAGTCAAGGAGGGAGACATAGAGATTCGCAAGATACATATGGATCTGAATGTTGTAGACCCGTTGACTAAGCATCTCTCATGAGCAAAACATGATCAGCACCAAGACTCCATGGGTGTTAGAATCATTACTGTGTAATCTAGATTATTGACTCTAGTGCAAGTGGGAGACTGAAGGAAACATGCCCTAGAGGCAATAATAATGTTGTTATTTATATTTCCTTATATCATGATAAATCTTTATTATTCATGCTAGAATTGTATTAAACGGAAACTTAGTACATGTGTGAATACATAGACAAACAGAGTGTCCCCAGTATGCCTCTACTTGACTAGCTCGTTAATAAAAGATGGTTAAGTTTCCTAGCCATGGACATGTGTTGTCATTTGATGAACGTGATCACATCATTAGAGAATGATGTGATGGACTAGACCCATCCGTTAGCTTAGCACTATGATCGTTTAGTTTATTGCTATTGCTTTCTTCATGACTTATACATCTTTGACTATGAGATTATGCAACTCCCGAATACCGGAGGAACACCTTGTGTGCTATCAAATGTCACAATGTAACTGGGTGATTATAAAGATGCTCTACACGTATCTCCGATGGTGTTTGTTGAGTTGGCATAGATCAAGATTAGGATTTGTCACTCCGTGTATCGGAGAGGTATCTTTGGGCCCTCTCAGTAATGCACATCACTATGAGCATTGCAGGCAATGTGACTAATGAGTTATTCACGGGCTGATGCATTACGGAATGAGTAAAGAGACTTGCCGGTGACGAGATTGAACTAGGTATGATGATACCGACAATCGAATCTCAGGCTAGTAACACACCGATTACAAAGGGAACAATGTATGTTGTCATGTCGTAGTCCTCCTCCAGCGTCCACCACGGTGGGAGCAGAGGTGCAGCCCTACCATGATGGACACCTCCTTCCTGCGCTCCCACGCCTCCCGGCGTCTTCTCGTCATTGTCAGCCACCACGGTCAGCAAGGCCAACCTCCAAGGCAACTAGATCGGCCACCATTGCCGCGAGGACAACCATCCTCCATGGCCACCCCACTGCCCGCCTCAACGTCGGATCGGCCATCCGGAGCCTACATGCATGCATGGTCGGCAGATGTAGGGGCCGCCGGCCACCTCTACAAAGACGAGCACCCTGACTTTTATCTATCTATTTCCCGTTTTTGTAGAATATCCAGTTGAAAGTGCTTGTGATCGACTAGAGGGGGGGTGAATAGGCGATTTTTATGAAAGTCTTCAAAACATGGAAGTTTCGAAGACAAACGATAGAAATAAACCTATTACCATGCAGCGGAAGGTAGACTACACTAGGCAAACCATAGTCAAGTATTCAATGGAGTGAAAGCACAATGACTAATAGCAGCTAGGCGGTAAAGATCAGGTAGGAAGATATTAATGTGAAGCCAATCAGAACAAGCAGTCACTCAGTGAAGACAAAAGATAAAGCAATCATACAATGACTTCACAAGGATCAACAGTAAGTAAAGGGAAGGGAAGGATGAAACCAGTGACTCATTGAAGACAATGATTTGTTGGACCAGTTCAAGTTGCTGTGACAACTGTACGTCTGGTTAGGGAGGCTGAGATTCAACTCAGAAGACCTCGTCTTCACCTTATTCCCCTTGAGCTAAGGACACCCAGTCCTCGCCCAATCACTCTGGTAAGTCTTCAAGGTAGACTTCCAAACCTTCACAGACTTCTTTCACCGGCGATCCACAATGACTCTTGGATGCTCAGAACGCGATGCCTAACCGGCTGGAGGATTCACAGTCCTCAAGTGCAACAAGTCTTCAGATCACACAGACAGGAAGACTTAAGTGATGCCTAACACTCTTTGGCTCTGGGTGTTTAGGGCTTTATCCTCGCAAGGAATTCTCTCTCAAAGGCTTCGAGGTGGGTTGCTCCCAAACAACAAAAGCTGTGCACTAACTCTGAGCAGCCAACCATTTATGATTGTAGGGGGTGGGCTATTTATGGCCACTAGGCAACCCGACCTGATTTGTCTGAAATGACCCTTGGTCACTAAGAACTGACACGTGTTCCAACGGTCAGATTTCAAACACACACGGCAACTTTACTTGAGCTACAAGCAAAGCTGACTTATCCAACTCTGGACAAGATTTGCTCTCATAGTCTTCACTCGAAGACATAGGATTTTGGTTAAGCATCACTTCAGTCATTCTAACTGGTTCACTTGGACCCCACTTAACACTACGGTGGTTCCTATGACTCAACAAAGAAGAAAAAGAACGACGAAAGAACTAAGTCTTCCCGCTCCATAGTCTTCATGCGAGGTCTTCTCTTGTCATAGTCTTCAATGTGAATGTCTTCACATACCACCTTTGACTTCAATGTCTTCTTACATTTTTAGGGGTCATCTCTGGTAGGAAAACCGAATCAATGAGGGACTTCTACCTGTGTTATCTTGCAATTCTCACAAACACATTAGTCACTCAACTAGGTTTGTCGTCAATACTCCAAAACCAACTAGGGGTGGCACTAGATGCAGTTACAATCTCCCCCTTTTTGGTCATTGATGACAAACTAGTCGAAGTTTTCAACGGGGAATAAAATATGTGAAATTGTAAAGGATAGGGGATTGTCATCATAAGTGGCAAAGGCTCCCCCTGAAGATGTGCATATAAGTAATTTGCTTTTGGTATGCAAATGCACATGGAAGGTTGTACTTATGGAGATCCTCTTCAACTTATGATGACAATTCATCATGCAAGAAAAGTATGTGAAGATAATGACATGCATAATGAAAAATGGACGTCTGCAAAATGATCTAAGTGCAGAATTTATCGTCGCACATGCGGAATTTATCATCGCATCACAGAATAGCAAATAAGTAGCAGACGACCATCGAGTTTAAGTGTTACAACTCAAAGAACCAAATGTATCGAAAACGAGAGTTGTAAGCACTTGGCAAAAGTAGCAAAAAGTAAAGCAACCACCCATATGGACCCGCTTGAAGACTATCAACTCATATGCTTCTCCCCCTTTTGTCAGTGAGGACCAAAAAGGTTTGAAGACATAGAGCGCCTACTCGTTCCCATGAGGTGCAGGCAAGGCAGCAGGGTCGTCGGTGAGATCCGTTGGTGCAGAGGAACTTGGTGCAGTGTCGTCACGCACTGAAGCTGGAGGAGGTGAAGTTGCATCATCTTGGTCATCGATGACTCTGGCGTTTACGGTCGCAGCTGAGGACGAGTATTCAGAGTCTTCAAGTGAGGGAGTCCGACGCAAGTGAGCATTTCTGGGAGGAGTTGAGTCAAACTTGAAGCGTTCGGTGAAGCCATCGTCGTGCAGATCAGCTTCAGCACTCAGTAGGGTCAAACTCTTCCACGACCTCCGACAGGTTTCATGAGTGACAAAGGCATTCTTGGTGGCAAGATTGCGAATGCGGTTGACATCCACCAAGAGGCTTTGCATCTGACGCTTAAGCCACTCGTGCTGTTTGTCCTGTTTTTGATGCAGCGCGACGAGAAGCTCTCGGTCATTGAGGACACGAGATCGTCTTTGAGGCCTTTGCGCAATGGTGCTACCAGTGGCATCAGTTTGAGCACGAGGGGCATGTGTGTTTCCAGCAAGGGGATAAACACGAGACACTGCTGGAATTCCTTTAATGGGCTGGGTGAAGCTTTGGTGATCAACATTGTGAAGATAAATGGGATCCTTAGCAGGCTCTGGGTAAATGGCTTCAACTGACAGATCAACCTCGGGCAAGAATATAAGATGATTGCGCGCAGACGGCTGATAGTATAAGGATGAGTGACGCTTGATCAGACGCATGACCCATGGAGCATAGAATTTCAACCCAAAGATGTCGGAGCCAGACGCAGCCAACTACCTGATGAAGAAGTCTTGAGCATTGAAGCTGATGCCATTGAAGATATAGAAAACCAAAGTCTTCATTGCTCCTTCAAGCTTCGCTGCAGATCAGTGTCCTTTGACAGGCCATAGAGTCTTCCTGATGATGTGGTAAATGGTGCGAGGCAGGTACTCTAGGTCTTCAACAAAGAACTCAGATGGGTATTCAGCGTCATGAGGCAAAGGCTTCATCATGCTCAGAATTTGACTCATGTTGGGATTTGGCTTTTGAAAGATGCTTTCCAAGGCATTTTGATGTTGTTGACAACCTGGTTCATAGTATTCAGCAGGAGTGTGCAGGCCTGTGAGCTCAATGATATCAGGAGCTTTAGCTTCATGATGGACATTGCTTGTCATCCACTCAAGGACCCAAGTCTTCGGATCCCTGTTGTAGCCTCGAATATGAAGAGTGGCATAGAATTGAAGCAGCAATTCTTCATTCCAGTGCTCCTTGTCAGTGATGAACTGCAGCAGACCAGCATCTCTGAAACAGTCCAATGCTTCTTCGAGGCAGGGCAGACCAGCTATAGCTTCAGAGTCGAGGCGCATGTGTGGAAATATGCGCCCTTGATTGTATAGGACATAGGAATAGTAGCTGCGCTGCTGATAGCTCCAGAACCGATCTGAGGAAATGCGCGGTCTGGTATAAGGGTTCTTGGAGCTGTTGAAGAAGGTATTATGTGCCACGAAGCCATTCGCATTGAAGACCCCAGGTGAAGTGGCAGTGCCTGGGAAACGTGGAAGTCTTGGCTTGGGCTTTTGGACTTGAGGCCTGTGCTCGACGTGGTACTCAAATTGTGGACCAGCAGCAGGCGGAGGAGTCAGAATGGGCCATCGAACAATAACTGGCTGACCATGATCAAATGCCAGCTCCATTGTGTGAGGTCTTGGAGGGGGAACAGGGGCATTGGCATTGTCTTCATGGGCTTCAGGGGCCACATGTGCTTCAGGTACATGGACCTCAGGTGCTGCAGCATTGACTTCTGGTGCGTCATTGGCTTCTGGCGCCTCATTGGCTTCCGGCGCCATATTGGCGTCAACCATGACAACGTCATTGGCGTCAGCAGTGATGTTGGTGGTTACTTCAGGGTTGTTAACCTCCACTTCAGAAGCTGGAGGGTCGGTGTTGGGGGTTTGGTGCGACATATGCCAATGGATGGCTTATCATGGTGGGGGCGAGTAGAACGTCGTCGGTGTCTGGAAACGGGATGAGGCGAAGACATGCACGCCGGCGAATCTTACCCAGCTTCGGGGCTCTCCGGGAGATAATACCCCTACTGCTGCTCTGCGGGGTCTCCGCATGATCACTATGGTCAAGTGTTTACACGGTTGCTCCTTCAGCTGTGTATGGTGGTTGGAGAGGGCAAGGCTAGCTCTCTCCCTCTATCTAGTATGGTGTAGAACTACTGGGATCCAACCCTTTGCATGGGTGCCCTGGGGGGTTTATATAGGCCTACCCCCAGGGGTACAATGGTAATTCGACTGCGTGCGGGCCCAGCTGTCAGTGCCTCCGACCTCCGACTTCTCCGCCGACTGCTGGGGCCCGCCGACTGGTGGGCCCCGTCGACTGGTCTAGTACGGAGCCGACAGGCCACGTCCATCACGGGCGGGCCTTGCCGGCTGCTGATTACTGTAACCGTGCTCCTGATGACGCAGGCTTGGTCACGGGGTCATGGCAACAGCCCCGCCGCTTGGCGGGCGATCACTGTGGCCACTCCCCGTCTCTTCTTGATTAATGGCGCGTGGGCCCCGGGGGAGGGCTCGGCCGACTCCCCTGGGCCGACTCCCGACGTGTCCGACTGGCGGTGCTCCCGCCGTCTCCCGAGGTCTCGCTGGCTGGTGGGCCCTGCTGCCTCCAGGCCGTACAGACAAACCGTTGTGGGCGCAGGACTAGGTATAGTGGTGCTGATGTCAGGGCCGGCTGGACAACAATGCCACGCCACAAGGGGATCTTCCCAAGTACGGCGCGCTGTAGCCATGCCTGCCCTTGGTAAGGGGCGGGGAGTGGGCTTCATTGTAGCCACGCTCCTGCCCCGTCCCCCTCAATGAGGTCACGGTTTCTTGGAGTCGCCGGCCGGCTCCCAAAAGCCGGCTTCTCTGGAAGTCGCCCCAGGAACTCGGCCGAGAGCGGGCAGTCAGCTTTTCGCCTTGTGGTCTTGAGGGGCGCAGCCTGCCCCTATGTCTTGAAAGGTTATGGGGCTCGGGTTGGCCTACCCGTGGCCCATTACTCCGACAGTAGTCTCCAAAGCTGGTGAGGCGCCGCGGACGATCGGCCGAGAAGCCTCAGCAGTTTCTCTTTCCGGCTGCTCAACACATGGTCTTGATTGACTTCTGCCGGGCTGACTAGAAGGAGTCAGACTCGCCCAACTCGAACTCACTCAATTCCGACTTGTTCAGTAGTTCGAACGTCGCGGCGGGATTTCAAGTGGCGTGCTAGCTAAGCTTCCAGGCCGCCGCCCGTTCTTGACCTGTCACGCGAGGGTACGTGGCCAGGCCGTCCTGCCAGCCCATGTGCGTGACGGGACAGGCCCGTAGGCGAGGCCCGCCACTACCGCGCCTCGGTGCCCGAGCGGATCCGCTTCGGCCCAGTGGACGGTTGGGATTCCCGTGAAGTTACTGCGCGTAGTAACTTTACGTGGATCGTGGGGACCGTTGGGTTGTGGGCGCGGTGAATCCCCACGTCCGCCCCCTCGGCTTCGCAGCCCATGGGGCTATAAGTAGGGGGAAGAGGGGGGCACGCGCGCCCCTCCTTCCCACTACCCCTCGCTTTCTTCCTCCTCGCAGCTCCTCGCTCTCCTGCTTCCTCCTCTCCTCTTCGCTCCGCTGCACGCCCAAGCTCCGGCGATCACCGCAGCGACAGCTCGCGATGAGCTCTTCTTCGGCAGCCGGGCCTACCCAGGTGCACTCCGGTACCTGGGACGGTTCCAAAGTCCATGAAGACCACATCGAGTTCCTTCGCCGGACCCGTCGGCTTCCCGGCGAGGACCGCGTGCAGGTGCGTCTCACGCCGGAGGGGGAGATTTCCCCCGCCCCGCAGGAGGGCGAGCGGGTCATTTTCCGCTCGCACTGCCTACGCGGGCTGGGGCTGCCAGCGAGAAGCTTCTTCCGGTCGTTCATGGAGTTCTACGGACTCCAGCCGCACCACCTCACCCCCAACACAGTGGTGCTGCTGTCCACCTTTGTGGCTCTGTGCGAAAGCTTCCTCGGAGTCCTCCCCACCCTCGAGCTCTGGGGGGAGTTCTTCTTCTCCAAGCTCGGCACCTAGGCCACGGGCGTGCCGGCTCAGTGCGGCGTCTTCATCGCCGTGCGAAGGACAGGAGCCGACAACCACTTCCCCTCCATCGCGCTGTTGAAGTCGGTGAAGATGTGGCAGCGGTCCTACTTCTACGTCAGGAACGTCGCCATGAGGGGCGACTGGGTCAATCTGCCGGCTTTCGAAGCCGGCCCGCCGGCTGGCAGACTGCCCAACTGGTCGTACCGGGCCAGGTCGCTGACGCCTGCGGGAGCCGGCGCCATCAAGCAACTCTGAGTGCTGACGCAGTCGGAGGGTCTGACTCGCCCGGACCTGCTGGCCGCCTTTGTCTCGCGCCGAGTTCTCCCACTCCAAGGCCGCCCTCACCTGATATGCCAGATGAGCGGTGGCCGCGACCCGAGTCGGATGTGCACCAAGGACATGCCTCACGAAGAGGTGGCCCTGATGGTGAACTACCTCTCGGACAGCAGGCTCCCGAAGGACTGGCGATTCGGCAAGGAGCCATATTCCCGCGCCAAACCCCGCCCGTGGTGAGCCGCCTTTCTTTTCTTTCTTTGGATTGTCTTCTTCTTGCCGAGCTTTGTTCTGATCAGCCTGCTTTTGGTTAGAATCCCCTTCTTCACCCACCAGCCGGCACCTCGGGGCCGGCCCGTGAGTTCGTCGCCGATCGGGCGGAGAGCAACGTAGACGACCCCGATCTGGGGGCAGCGGCTCTGGAAGACGACGCCGAGGGAGGAGGAGGGACGATAGGCGACTTCAGGCCCTCGGCTACCTTTGCCGACTGGCCTGAAGACGACGCTGAGGGAGGAGTCGCCCCTCGCCATCGGCCAGGAGCCAGCCAGCCGGGAGCGGGCTCTTCTGCGGCGTCGGGCGCTCCAGGCGGCGGGAAGAAGCGCTGGGCCGCACCGACTTTGTTCGGCAGCCGGCCGAAGAAGCCCAAGGGCTCGGCTGCGGCGACCCGGCGGGACATGGCAGCCGCGAAGGCCATCCGCTTCCGTAAGGAAGTGAAGAAGCCGTCGTTGGTCTCTGCGTAAGTATTCTGACTTTGAAGTTTATTCTTTCTTCGTGTTTTGTCTGAGTCTCTGCTCGCCCCTCTTTCTTCGGGGCTCCCCTCTCTCTTGAGCGGGTCGCCGCCACCTCCGTCATGGGGTCAGCGGAGACGCCCACCACTACTCGGCGGATAGACCCCGCTGCCGACCTCCGGGAGGCGACGGAGCGGAATGCGCAGGAGAAGCGCAATGAAGAAGAAGCCCTCCGCCTGGAGAAGGAGGAGGCCGACAGCGGAGGCCAAAGCCGCCGCCGCGGCAAAGTAGCAGGCTGAGGAAGCTGCACGCCGCCAGGCGGCCTTGCTTGTTACCCCGTTGAACTCTGCGCCGCCCCCACCTGAGTTCACGGCGCAGACTGGAGGAGCCGGCAGGGAGAACTTCGTCGAGGAGAGCGAAGGCGGCGAGCCCTCTACTCCGGGCGCGAACGTTCCGCCGCCGCCTCGGCCGCCGTCTAAAGGCGTGCAAGGCGAGCAGCCAGTGGACCCTCCGGTGCCGCCGACCGAAGACGAGGCCGTGGCGAGGTTACTTCTCCAGGTTGGCTCGCCAGCGCACCGTCGTCTGGAGAAGGCGACTTCGGCACCCCACCCCCTGGAAGCCGGCACCGCCAGCTCAGCGGCTCCAGATGCCGAGGCGACGAGCGCCGCACCTATTGGGTGGGTGCGGGGAGGCGGCACAGGGCCGCTGAACCGGGCGCTTCTGGACGTCCAGGCGAAACTCCGTGCTGAGGGCGACGCCCTCCAGAGTTGCACCAAGGCGTTCCTGGCGTCGCGGGTGGCCGTCCGGGTATGTCTTTTCTTTGGGCCTTTGTTTTTCTTGTTCCTCTCTATGGGGGCGCGCCAGCGCACCCACTGGGTGTAGTCCCCGAGTTTCGGGCCGGCTGCTGAGCAGGCGGCCCGGAACTCCAATTGGTGAACTTCTGGGTACTACCTTTGTCTGAGATGCTTGTTGCAGGATTACCACAACCTCCGCGTCACTGCCTTCAACCGCAATGTTGAAGAGCTGGGCAAGCGGACCGCCGACTTGGCGGAGAGCCGAAGTAAGTCCTTCCCTCTTTTTTCTTCTCTGCGGGGGCGCGCTAGCGCACCCGCGGGCTGTAGTCCCCGAGATTCGGGCCAACTGCTGAGCAGGCGGGCCGGATCTCCCCGGCGACTTACTTTATTGACGACTGTTGTCTTTCTTCCTTTCCTTCAGGAGCCAACGCTGCTCTTCAACAGCAGCTGAGTGAAGCCAACTCCGCCCTGCTCGCCAAAGGGGAGGAGTGTAGCAGGCTCGCCATAGAGAGCGATCTGCTGGCCGCTCAGTTGGCAGAGCAGAAGAAGCTGCTTGCGAAGACGCAGAGGGGGGCGGAGGAGACGGAAACCGCCCTCTTGGCCGAGTTCGCGAGCGAGCGCTCCTCCTGGTCTGACAAGGAGGCGCTGTTGTCCTCCGGCTTCCACGAGATTGAAGACATCGTTGATGGTGAGTCTCTTTATTTTCTTTCTTCCAGCTGCCGACTTAGATCGTGCCGACTCCTGGTTTTTGACTTGCTTTTTCGTTTCTTCGTGTCTTTTGCAGACTTCTTCCCTGGGCAGTCGCAGGCTGCTATCCAAGCCATCGAGGCCGATCATGAAAGTAGGAGGGTGGAGGGCGCGGAGATCGCCACCGATGCCCCCCGAACTCTCGATGAGCACATCTTGAGCATCGAGGCTCGCCTCCGGCCAGCTCACCGGATGCTGCGCCGGCTTCAGCGCGTCGGTGCCCAAGCGATTTCCGCCCTTTGGCCAGATATGCAGGCTCCGCGCACCCCCAGCCTGACGGCCAACTGGTTGGGGGTCGCAGCTGGTCGCCTCGAGGCCTGGAAGGGCTCTTCGGCCCGGGCTGGAGCGCGCCGGGCCTTGGAGTTCGTCAAGGCGTGGTACCCGAGGCTGGATCTAGACCGGTTGGCCACGCTTCGATTGGAGGCCCAGCCGGAGCTGGCGGCTGTGGAAGACGCCCTCGTCAAGCGTGCTGCGGTGATCGCCGAGTACACCGACACGAGCATCTTCGTCCCCGAGCGGTCTGAAGACGGCGAGGAGGTACCGCCGGAGTGGTTTGGGATGAACCCAGACTACGGCGAAGACTCGGCGGAGGTGATTGGCTCCAGCATCGAGGAGGAGGACGAGGCGGAGGATGAGGGCGAGGCGGAGGCACCAGAAGACGGAGCAGACGGCTAGCTTCAGCCCGACCGCGCCTCCAGCAACGAGCCGCGTGCGACCGACCCAACTGCTGCTGGAGGCGATCACGCCGAGACTAGCCGGCTGACCGCCCCGACGCCTGACGCTGGCGCCTCCTCCGACCCCCCGAATCCGTCTGCCGGCTCCTAAGCCGCCACTGTGTCTTTTGTTTTATCTGCTTTAGTAGTCTTTTGAAGAACTTGTTAATTCGCACAATTCCACCCGCGGGGTGTATCTTGAACCTCTATTCGACAATTCGGCCAAGGGCCTATGTTATATATATATATATATATATATCTTTTCTTGCTCATTGTTCTTTTGGCTGTTTTCCTTTGCCGCTTTCTCCTAGTTGCCTGCCTTGCCAATCGGATAGCCGCTCTGCAGACTGTTGCTGGATCAAGTGCTAGGCTACTTTGGGAAAGCAAGTACTTAGCCGATTTCAAGATTGTTTGAGCAAGTTGGATAGAAAACGACAATCCGACTATCCGAGAGTCAGTTTGCGAGAAAGGCTTGGAAGCCGTCTTGAGCTATGTTTTACGCTTTGAGTCCTTAGCCATTTTTCGTGCGAGCACCCATTCTACCTTACCTCTGCCCACCGTACAGTCACTCTGCGAGCCGCGGCTTCTGACAGAAGACGGCTTAGCTGTTACACACTACTTGTCCGGCTGCAGGAAGCATTTCATAGTGCAAGGCGGCAAGTCCCCGGGCCGACTTGTCGAGCCCGGTGCCAAGCGGCATGACAAAGAGTAACATACTTATAGGCATAATTTTTATCATACAGACAAAAGAGGGCAGTCCCCGAGCTCGTCTCGGGGGGCCCGAAGTCTTGGTACTTTAATAAAATGTAGCATGGTACATACTGCATCAACTGTAAAATCTTCGGAGAAGATTTGCATTCCATGACCGCTCTGTCTCCTTGCCGGAGTCGTCCCTCTTGCGTGCTCGGGGCTTCTGAGCGTCGATCGGGTAGTAGGAGTCGTTGCCTAGTACTTTGCTGATGATGAAAGGGCCTTCCCAAGGCGGCGACAACTTGTGCTGGCCGGCTGTTCGCTGGATCAGCCGGAGTACAAGGTCGCCTTCTTGCAAAGATCTTGGCCTGACCTTCCTGTTGTGGTATCGGCGCAGGCTCTGCTGGTAGATGCTGGACCGGCTGAGTGCCAACAGCCGACCCTCTTCCAGCAAATCGACGCCGTCTTGTCGTGCTTCTTCTGCTTCCTCCTCGGTGTACATGGTGACTCATGGGGAGTCGAACTCTATGTCCGTTGGGATGACGGCTTCGGCACCGTAGACGAGGAAGAAGGGCGTGAAGCCGGTTGACTTGTTTGGAGTCGACGTGCGCAGACTCTAGAGGACGGCTGGCAGCTCGTCGAGCCAGCAGCCAGCCGACCGCTCCAGAGGATTGATCAACCGAGGCTTGATGACGGACAGGATGAGGCCGTTTGCTCGCTCCACTTGGCCGTTTGACTGCGGGTGGGCGACGGACGCTAGGTCCAGTCGGATGCCCTGTGTTGCGTAGAAATAGGCCAAGGCGCCTTTGGCAAAATTTGTGCCATTGTCGGTGATGATGCTGTGTGGTATGCAGTACCGAATTGTGATATCGGTGATGAAGGTCACAGCAGTCGGACCGTTCAGTTTCTTAATTGGCTTCACTTCCACCCACTTGGTGAACTTGTCCACTGCGGCAAGTAGGTGAGTTAGACCACCTCGTGCTATTTTGAATGGTCCCACCATGTCCAGACCCCAAACTGCGAAAGGCCAAGCAATGGGGATGGTCTTGAGCGCGGAAGCCGGCTGGTGCGGCTTGGAGCTGAACTTCTGGCACCCTTTGCACTTTTGGACCAACTCCTTGGCCTCTTCCAAGGCAGTCGGCCAAAAGAAACCGTGCCGAAAAGCTTTGGCGACGAGTGCTCTTGAAGCCGCATGGTGGCCACATTCGCCTTGATGGATGTCTTTGAGGATTGCCTGGCCTTGCTCTGGCTCTACGCAGCGCTGGTAGACACCAGTGACGCTGCGCCTGACCAGCTCTCTGTTGATTATGGTATAGGCTGCTGCCCGGCGTTGTACTTGCCGAGCTGAGGTCTCGTCAGTTGGTAGCTCTTTGTTCACCAGGAATTTGAGGATGGGCTGGGCCCATGAGGGTGCTGCTATTTCTTTGACTACCAGAACTGCGACTTGGACGAGGGCGGCTGGGCTGGGAGGCGGCGGGCTTTAGTCAGCAGCCGCTTGCTGGGCTGATGAAGTCCCCAGGCCGACTGGCATGGTCCTTGGGCCGAGTTCTGGAATCTTTGAGTCCGTCACCGCAGTCCCCGGGCCAGGCTCGACTGTGGCAGCTTTGGAGTCGCCCGCCAAAGTCCCCGTTCTGACTGCCGGAACTCTGGAGTCGGATCCGCCGTCTTCGGGAGGAGCCGGCACAAAGATGGAGTCCGATTCTGGTGAAGGCTTGACAGACGGCTTGAGGAGGCGTTGAAGGGCGACGCCAGATGGTATTGCTTGGCGAGTAGAGCCGATTCGTGCCAAGGCGTCTGCTTGGTCGTTATCGTTTCTTGGCACATGGAGGAACTCGCACCCTTCGAAATACCCGCTGAGTTGCTGCACGAGGAAACGGTAGCTCGCCATGTTTGTGTCTTTTGCGTCCCAGTCGCCAGACGACTGCTGGACCACTAAGTCCGAGTCGCCATAACACAAGATCCGGCAGATGGCAAGTTCTTTGGCACGCCGGAGCCCGTGAATGAGCGCCTCTTACTCGGCCACGTTGTTGGTGGCGGCAAAATGGATTTGCAGTGCATATTTGAGCTTGTCGCCTTTGGGAGAGGTGAGGACGACGCTGGCTCCCAAGCCGGTGCGCATCTTGGAGCCATCGAAGTGCATCCGCCAATGGGTGGAGTCAGGCACTGGAGGCAGGTATTGGGTCTCGACCCAGTCGACGAGGAAGTCGGCCAGTGCTTGTGATTTGATAGCGGTGCGGGGCTGGTAGTAGATGGTGTAAGGAGCCAGCTCTATGGCCCACTTGGCCACTCGACCGGAGGCATGTCGGCTACCGATGATCTCGGCAAGTGGAGCCGTGCAGACCACTGTGATTGGATGCTCTTGAAAGTAAGGCTTCAATTTCTTGGCGGCAAAGTGCACGCCATAGCACATCTTCTGGTAGTGGGGGTGGTTCTGCTTGGAGGTCGACAGTACCTCGCTCAAGTAATATACTGGTCTCTGGATAGGTAGTGCCTTGCCTTCCTCCTTGCGCTCTACTACAATGACTGTGCTGACTACTCGGCTGGTGGCAGCGATGTACAGGAGCATAGGCTCCTTGGGAGTCGGAGCCGCCAGGACGGGTGGAGTAGTCAGCATCTTCTTCAACTGGTGGAAAGTGTCGCCCGCCTTATGGTTCCACTCGAAAAAAGTGGTCCTCTTCATGAGTTGGTATAAGGGGAGAGCTTTCTCGCCCAGCCGACTGATGAATCGGCTGATGGACGCCAAGCAGCCGGTGAACTTCTGCACATCCAGCAGTCGGCTAGGTACCTCCATTCTTTCGATGGCCTTGATTTTTACTGGGTTGCATTCTATGCCGCGTTCAGAGACCAGGAAACCTAGCAGCTGGCCGGCTGGTACTCCGAAGACACACTTCTCGGGGTTGAGCTTGATCTGGAACCGGCGCAGGTTCTCAAAGGTCTCCTTGAGGTCTTCCAGCAATGTTCCTCGCTTTTCCGTCTTCACCACCACGTCGTCCACGTAAACATGGGCGTTCCCGCCGAGCTGCTTGAGGAGGCACTTTTGCATGCAACGCTGAAAGGTGGCGCCGGCATTCCTCAAGCCGAACGTCATGGTGAGGTAGCAGAATGCTCCACACGGCGTGATGAAGGTGGTCTTCAATCTGTCGGCCGGGTTCAGCTTGATCTGGTGATATCCTGAGTACGCATCCAAGAACCTCAACAGCTCGCATCCGGCTGTGGAGTCTATCACCTGATCAATTCTCGGCAGAGCAAACGGGTCCTTGGGGCAAGCCTTGTTGAGGCTCGTGTAGTCAATACACATTCGCCATTGCTTGTTCTTCTTTAGCACCAGGACCGGATTTGCCAGCCATTCCGGGAAGAAAACTTCCATAATGAAGCCGGCTGCTAGGAGTCGGGCTATCTCTTCTCCGACAACTCTTCTCTTCTCTTCTCTTCTCTTCTGATAAGCGGCGCAGGGGCTGCCTGACCGGCTTTGCATCAGAACGGACGTGTAACTTGTGCTCGGCGAAATCCGTCGGTACACCTGGCATGTCCTTAGGAGACCATGAGAAGATGTCCTGATTCTAACGGAGGAAGTCGACGAGCTCGCCTTCCTATTTGCTGTCGAGGTTTGCACCTACGATGGTGTACCTCTCTGGGTGCTCCGGATCCAAGGGTATCTTCTTTGTCTCTTTGGACGGCTTGAACGAACCTTCAGCTTTCGACTCCTTCGGGTCGGGCGATATCTCCGGCTGCTTGCCGGCCATCGCCACAACTCGCTCAAGGAGTCGCTTCTCGGCTGCAATCACGAGGTACTTGGCCAGCCAACTGCTCTCGGCCGCGCAAGCGGACAACTTCCGGTAGTCGCCGGCCACAGTCAGAATTCCCCTGGAACTGGGCATCTTCATCTTGAGGTATGCGTAGTGGGGGACCGCCATGAACTTGACCAAGGCGGGCCGGCCAAGTAGCCCATGGTATGGACTCTCAAGGTCCACTACCTCAAACCAAACAGACTCTCTTCGGAAGTGGTCTTTGTCCCCAAAGAGGACGTCAATCAGGATCTTGCCGATTGGTGAGCAGGAAAGCCCAGGGACAATGCCGTGGAACACAGTCCGGCTGTTCTGTAGCTGTCTCTGCTTGATTTCTAACTTCTCCATGGTGTCCTTGTACAGGATGTTGATGTTGCCGCCCCCATCTATCAGGACTCGCGAGAAACGCGCGGCCCGTTTGTCCGTGGCAAAGGTGGCATCCAAGACCAAGGCGTAGGAGCCCGGACTTGGCATCACTTCTGGGTGGTCAGCCCTGCTCCAGCTGATGGGCCTCTCTGACCAGTGCATGAACTCTGGCGTCTCTGAGGCTACTGCGTTCACCTCTTGTCGCTGCAGCCACCTGCTACGTCGATCATCAGCCACACTGGTGAACACCACGTTAGCTCTGTGCTCTTCAGGGTACTCATCTTGTATCGTGCCGACTGGCCTGACTGCCGGCTGCTGGGGCGGAGGCGGAGGCGGCTACCCAGCAGGCGGGGGTGGCAGGAGGCCGTCTCCCTTGGCGATCCCGGTGAGCCAATGGCACTTCCGGGTGGTGTGATTCGACGGCTTCGCGCCGCTGTGGAACTTGCACGGTCCATCCAAGGTCTGCTCGTAGGAGAAGGCCGGCAACCAGTTCAGCTTGCCGCCTTTCTGCCGCTTGGGCGGAGGATGTTCTTCTGGCTGCTGGGCTTTGACGGTCGCGACCTGCCGGCTGCTGGAAGCCGGCGGCGGGGCCTTGCGCTTGTCATCGCCCTGCTGTTGTCGCCGGACGGCGTCTGCTGCCGGAGTTCTTGGAGTCTGAGGTGCTACTTTGCCAGTCGTGCTGATTTAAATTTCCGTCTTCATGGAGGAGTCGGCTGTAGCGTACTTGTCCGCTATGATCAGTAGCTCGTTGAGGGTTTCTGGCTCGTCGCAGAGGAGCTTGTGCTTGAGGAGGGTGCCTTCTCGGCACCCGGCTATGAAGTACTCGATGGCCTGCACCTCCTGCACGCCCTCGCAAGAGTTCCGGAGCTCAGCCCAACGCGTGAAGTAGTCGCGAGTTGACTTGTCAGGACCTTGCATGCACAAGGAGAGCCGACGAGGCTTGGGAGGACGCTTGTACGTGCTGGTGAATTTGCGGACGAACGCTTCGGTGAAGTCGACCCAGCTTTTGATGCTGCGGGGCTTTAGGCTGTTCAGCCATGTCCGGGCCGTGCCCTGGAGCATGAGCGGAACGTACTTTACGGTGACACGCTTGTTGCCGTTCGCTATGCTGACAGCCGTGGAGTAGTCGACTAGCCAGTCTTTCGGCTTCACGGAGCCGGTATACTTGGGCGTGTCTCTTGGGAGCGTGAACCCTCTGGGAAAGGGCTCGTCCCGAATGCGGGGCCCGAAACAAGGCGGACCCAGCTCGTCTTCTTCTTCCAGCACCAGGGACCGGTGAATTCAGTAGATCCAGTGGCGGGCATCATTCTCTCCAACTCCCTCGGTGGCCAAGGCGGTCACTGAGAGTCGGATGGTCAACAGGCGGCGGGGAGACTCGCCTCTCCTTGTGGCGAGGGGGAGGCGGACAGTCGTCCCGTCGTTCCACTGCTCTCGGGCGGCCGTCTCGGTCGCGCTCTATGGTAATCTGAGCCGACTGTGGCTGGTAGCCGGCTCCTTGTCCTTCCTTCCTCGGGCACCGCCAGTCAGCGTCTGAGACGTCGTGCCTTGATCTTGGTGCGGGTCGTCGTTTGGCTGCTGCGGCGCCTCCGTGCGGCAGCCGGCCTCGTTTTGCGCGGCGGCCGCGTCGAGGAGCCACTGGACTCGCTCCATCATGAGGCGGCGCTCTTCGCCCCCGAAATTGTCCAGCTCATCCGCCGCTGCCTGGGCAGCTCGGATGTTCTCCGCTGGCGTGGCATACACGGGGCGGCTAGCCCCAAACAGGCTGGCGATGGCTACGCCACGCTGCTGAACCGCGCCAAGGCGGCTGGCCCTGCCGAGGCCGGCGAGCCGCCAATAGCGTGATCCATCTCCCGCTGGTAAGCTTCTGACAAGCGTCTCATGCTGGCTAGCTTCTTCGCGCCTTCAACAAGCTGAAGGCGGCGCGCTTCTAACGTCTCTGCGTCAGCATCTTCCGGAATGGGCGCAACTAGGTCTTGCAGCGCCGCGCCGAGTGAGTCGGGCGCCCTTCCACCAGGGAACTCGTCATGACTGATGACCAGCACCTCAGTGACGGTGCTCCCATCGCTCTCCGCGTGGGGGAGAGGTTCGTCATAGACCACCACGTTGGAGGGGAACGTGTCGACCGACGCGGTGTCGGAGTCGACCAGCATTGGGTCGGTGGAGCCTACGGACTCCAAGTCTACGGCAGGCTCGCCGGAAACATGGAGTTGATCGAGGAGGCCCGCGAGGAGGTTTTCGGGGCCGCTTGCGCCTGCTTCGGACGCAGTTTTGTCGGAGAGGCGGACCTCGCCGACAAGTTCGGCCAAGGAGCTGGCTGCGCAGGCAATCTCAACGCCGCGCAGCGTGTCGACGCAAACTTCGTCTGGCGTGCCTGGCTGGCTGCGATCGCCAGGGAGGAAAAGGGTTCCCTTCCAGAGCAGATCTCCGGACGGCGGTGCACCATGCCCCATGGTGGGCGCCAAATGTCGGGGGTTTGGTGCGACATATGGCAACTGATGGCTTATCATGGTGGGGGCAAGTAGAACGTCGCCGGTGCCTGGAAACGGGATGAGGCGAAGACATGCACGCCGGCGAATCTTACCCAGCTTCGGGGCTCTCCGGGGAGATAATACCCCTACTGCTGCTCTGCGGGGTCTCCGCATGATCAGTATGGTCAAGTGTTTACACGGTTGCTCCTTGAGCTGTGTATGGTGGTTGGAGAGGGCAAGGCTAGCTCTCTCCCTCTATCTAGTATGGTGTAGAACTACTGGGATCCAACCCTTTGCATGCGTGCCCTGGGGGGGGGGTTATATAGGCCTACCCCCCAGGGGTACAATGGTAATTCGACTGGGTGCGGGCCCAGCTGTCAGTGCCTCCGACCTCCGACTTCTCCGCCGACTGCTGGGGCCCGCCGACTGGTGGGCCCCGCCGACTGGTCTGGTACGGAGCCGACAGGCCACGTCCGCTGCGGGCGGGCCTTGCCGGCTGCTGATTACTGTAACCGTGCTCCTGATGACGCACGCTTGGTCACGGGGTCGTGGCAACAGCCCCGCCGCCTGACGGGCGATCACTTTGGCCACTCCCCATCTCTTCTTGATTAATGGCGTGTGGGCCCCGTGGGAGGGCTCGGCCGACTCCCCCGGGCCGACTCCCGACGTGTCCGACTGGCGGTGCTCCCGCCGTCTCTCGAGGTCTCGCTGGCTGGTGGGCCCTGCTACCTCCAGGCCGTACAGACAAACCGTCGTGGGCACAGGACTACGTACAGTGGTGCTGATGTCAGGGCCGGTTGGACAACAATACCATGCCGTAGGGGGATCTTCCCAAGTACGACGCGCTGTAGCCATGCCTGCCCTTGGTAAGGGGCGGGGAGTGGGCTTCATTGTAGCCACGCTCCTGCCCCGTCCCCCTCGATGAGGTCACAATTTGTTTGAGTCACCGGCCGACTCCCCAAAGCCGGCTTCTCTGGAAGTCGCCCTTGGGACTCGGCCGCGAGCGGGTAGTCAGCTTTTCGCCTTGTGGTCTTGAGGGGCGTAGCCTGCCCCGATGTCTTGAAAGGTTATGGGGCTCGGGTTGGCCTACCCGTGGCCCATTACTCCGATAGTCGGTCACGTTCTCCTCGAGAACAACATCTTGGTGAGACGGGGGTGTAGCAACTCTTGTGTCTCTTGGGGCTTCTTCTTCATCTTCTTCTTCATCGGCTGATGCAGCCGAAATGTGTTCAGCCATTTTGGCTTCGAGTTCAGACACGTGCATTGTGGAAGTGACTTGGGGCCTTGGTCCTTTGCGAAGCCTGCATAATGCGGGTGACGCTTGTGGAGATGGAGTGTGCTGGGCCACAAAGTCATCATCATCTTGCACTGTTGGGGTAGCTTGCGGTTGGGGAGATCTTGGAGTGTCTTGTCTCTGTGGGTGATCAGCCCACGATGCAACCTGAGCAGTTGGCGTCAGAGGACGACCAATGCTGATGAGTTTGATGTGTGTAAGCACAGGCGATGATACCAATTGGTGCTCGATCTAAGGAAGGAGTTCATCATCTTCAACATTGTGATGGTGACTGACGGTGTCCTGGACTAGGGGGTACTCACCACGTCGTCTCCCGATCTATTATATTGGGCCGAGGACCCCCGTGGCCGTATACTCATGGGCCAGTTCGGACGACTGTCACATACAAGGAAGATTCCACAAGACTTGGCGATCAAGACAAGGACTTCTCCCCACCGGCGTATTCGGCTAGGACTCTTGTTATCCTAGGCCTCCGGTGCATTATATAAACCGAAGCCAGGCTATTCGATAGATACACAATATATACAACAATCATACCATAGGCTAGCTTCTAGGGTTTAGCCTCCTTGATCTCGTGGTAGATCTACTCTTGTACTACCCATATCATCAATATTAATCAAGCAGGACGTAGGGTTTTACCTCCATCAAGAGGGCCCGAACCTGGGTAAACATCGTGTCCCATGCCTCATGTTACCATCGATCCTAGACACTTTGCATAAATTATTACTCACTTTGCATAAATTATTTATTATGCAACGATTTTTTTAATTATCATTATTACTATTATCTCCGGTTTGCACTATTTTTTGTGCACAGGAAAATGATCCCGGGACTTCGGCGTCACTCTGCCGGTCTGCATTGACCGTGCTATGTCACCACTTCGGCGTGTCGAGCTCTCCGCTCCACCACCTCGGGACCGGCTTGGGGGATGGAACCTTGCCCCGCATCAAGCTCGGACCGCGTCATCAATACCGAACACATTAACCAGCTAAGTCGCTTTCATGCTCAAAGCTTTAATTTCTAACTTGTGCTCGGTTCGACCAAGCATTATTCTTTTTTGAAAACAAGTTGCTTGTAAAAAATTTCCTTGTCCAAACTTTGTTTGTGACGCATAAATTCAAATACCCCATTTACTTGGGGGCTTCCTTTATGAAGCTTTTTCTGTTGCATATGATTATACTTGTACGGCTTCGTTCCTTGTTCGTGTATTACGCCACAATATGCACCATATTGACTTAAGCAATTTGCAAGCTGGGTTGCCTCGCTCCTGTGTTTACCCCGACGTTCCCGATTGTTCGGCTAGGGAGTAAAGGGAGCACCTCTGCGATTGTCACGATTGGGTCAACCGAGCCGGACCTCAGACTGGGTGAAGCCGAAAGCTAGCGCTCTTATAGTTTTCAATGATGGTCGGCACACAACGGAACTCATGAATACAAAAAATCTATTGCACAAGTCTCATAATAACAATGAGCACCGAAGAAAGGTATCGGTGGGGGTACTATTTTCTTCGAAGATGCTTCTTACACTTCACGGTAATATAGAATAAGTTCCCTGAGTGCGCTTTGTCTGTTACAGCCTTATGGCCTGATTGCCTGGTTATTGGAAACACCGTCGATATTCTCGACCGATGGAGTACATAACACTTTTCGGTCCTTGACCGAAGAGGGAGAAGCTGACGATCGGTTAAGACGCATTTAAATTTTGGTTGAACATAGATATGATATAAGTACTTCGGTACATGCAATCATTCTTCTACCCAAATCACTTGGGGGCTCTTAAGTTTATTTGAGCCGTTTTATAATAAGTGTTCTTCTTCTTAGTCGTTGCAAAGTTTTATTATTATTTATCACTCCTTTTTCGACACGAGTGTGCAGTCACTAGCCGGGGAGCCTAATTTCTCTCTCAAAGCCGCTAGAGTTTAGTTTGCTAAACTGGCCTAATGAGAAGTACTCCGCCCTCGGGATAGGAGGTTGAAGCCGTAGGCTAACCCGCTCGAAGTCTTGAGATAGGATGTATCATGTTAAAGCACGACAAAAGCACTTCTTTTTTCTAAGACCAACTTTCGGATTGGCACCAAACACTTGATATTGTTCGGACGTTATTTTTTTACTGACGTTTCTTGGTTTTCCAAGCTTTTTGGCACTTTTAAACTATTTGTGCTTTTCCAGCATTAGTCTCGCAGTGCAACGCCGGACACCTTTAGGGATTCGGAAAAAACATTCTCAGATATTGGTATATATGCATCGGTTTTGAATTGTGTCTTCGGTCAATAGTTGGGTTGCCCGGCTCCTGCACTTGCTTCCTACGTTCCGTTTTGTTCGGCTAGGCGTCCAAAGGGAGAACCACTGCGATTGTGCTTCCAGCTCACATGATTAAGCACCTTAGTGGAGAAAGCCGAAAACAGATTGTCACAATAAGCGTAAACTGGTCAGCGATCCGATGACTATGATGGGCCATTCATAACATTGGCCGAAGTGTTTACGGCTTGACCTCGACTGTCGCCGAACACTACCGGGGGCTATTAACTGGCCTCCCAAACTAAATCCTCGATATTTTGCTCTTACATTCGAGCTGAGGTTTCAAGATCATGCTTAGCATGACAACCCAAAGAAAGGAACCGATAGCATGACTATTTTCTTTGGAATACATTTCTTCTGTTAAACAGTAATATAACATATCTCTCTACGTACCTTTGTTTATAAAACCGTGTGGCCAGATTGCCTTGTTTGTCGTAAATCTTTGCCCTCATAAAGGCTTTATAAAGTAGGACAAACAATCCTCGGCTACTGGCCAAGGAGGTGGAAGCCGATGGTTGGTCAACAAAGTTTTGTACAATGCGGATCCGAGCATTAATGATGTAAAGTACTTGGATACATAGAGTCATTACACATAATTTGTGATTTTACTATGGATATTGATCCTTAATTCGGCCACCCGTGCCCGCATTAAGGCTCGGGGGCTACTGGGCTTCGGGTTTATTATTTACAAATATTAAAGGGGCACATCGATCCCCTGATCTGGTGTTGCCACCCGACCAGTGTCTCGGGGGCTACTGCATTGCTTGTCCAATGCAGAAAATTTTATGTGCAATATAGTTTCCGAGGAGATTTTGATCCTCAGGTTGGTCGGCCGCACCCAACCTGAGTCTTGAGGACTGAGCACGCCGCTTTTGTGTCCCGAAGTATTCTGCCGAGCTAGGACTTGATCCTCAGGCTGATTTTGCAAATCAACCTGAGTCTTAGCGGCTACTGGGATCAGTGGTCTTATGTCATCCTTCATGTGCATCTCGGGTTTTAGACCGATACACACCTTGAGGGCTACTGGCTATATATCTCGGCAGAGAATAAATTGCACCAATAAAAAATATTGACAAAAAATTGGCCCATAGTCGGGGTGGTGCACCACCTCGGAAGCAGTCCGGCATAAAGCTCGGGCGCTAGTGGCTGGCTCCATAGAGGGCATTTCCGGCATTAAGCTCGGCTAAACTCCTTCAACTTTTTTGAACCAAGGTGATATGACACCTCGGATATAGTCCGGCATTGGAGCCTGGACACAGTCCGCCGTTGGAGCTCGGATATATTTCGGCGTTGGAGCTCAGACGCAAGAGGACCCTGCCTCCCGGCAACAACTTCAAACCCGAGGTGTGGCATAAAAATAAACAAGGCATTGATAAAGGCCGGAAACTTAAAGGGGCTCCTCGGATACCCGACGTGTAAACTCGTCGAATGCATTTCGGCGATCCTCAAGATCGAAGATAAAGAAGATTTGTTGAACCAGTTTTCAAGACCGGCAACCGAAGATGAAGAACAGTTCGGAAGAATCGAGGAGTGTCCCTAGCTTGAAGACCGGTTCAGGGGGCTACTGACGGTGTCCTGGACTAGGGGGTACTCACCACGTCGTCTCCCGATCTATTAGATTGGGCCGAGGACCCCCGTGGCTGTATACTCATGGGCCAGTTCGGACGGCTGCCACATACAAGGAAGATTCCACAAGACTTGGCGATCAAGACAAGGACTTCTCCCCACCGGCGTATTCGGCTAGGACTCTTGTTATCCTAGGCCTCCGGTGCATTATATAAACCGAAGCCAGGCTAGTCGATAGATACACAATATATACAACAATCATACCATAGGCTAGCTTCTAGGGTTTAGCCTCCTTGATCTCGTGGTAGATCTACTCTTGTACTACCCATATCATCAATATTAATCAAGCAGGACGTAGGGTTTTACCTCCATCAAGAGGGCCCGAACCTGGGTAAACATCGTGTCCCATGCCTCCTGTTACCATTGATCCTAGACACACAGTTCGGGACCCCCTACCCGAGATCCGCCGGTTTTGACACCGACAGTGACCAATGTCTTCAGTAGCGGTGGGGTCAACTGTTGGAATGTCTTCAGCTTCAGGAGCCTCTTTGGAAGCAGGCTCATGAATTACCATCCGTCGTTCTTGATGCGAAGAGGCAGGACGTGACATCAGAAGCATCAGGATGTTTCCTCTTTCTGGCTTCAGCCTCGGCAGCCCTTGTCTTCTTTAATTCTGAAGCCACTGTGGGGACCTTAGGCTTCGAGCCTGTCATACTGGCTGGGAAGACAATGGGATGTGCTTCCTGCCTTGTTGCTTCGGGTTTGGCCACAGCTGGCTTCTTCTTCTTCTTTGCAGCCATCTTGGGATCGATGCCAGGACGCCCAAGAGCCTTGCGCTTTTCAGCTTCGTTGTAGGCTTGCACGCACTTGTCAGCCAGACTCTTCATGCGCTCATGAGAACCTTTAGCTTCTTCGCGTTTCTTGAGAAAGGCTTCCTTGAGCTCGTGCAGCATAGTCTTGAAGTTCTTGACATCTTGCACGCTGAGCTTTGCCATGTGCTGCTTGAACTAAGCTTTCTCATAGTCGATCTTTTGCTTCAGTTCAATGATGCGCTGAGCTAGAGCTAGCTCAGAAGCAATGGCGCTAGTGAAAGCGATGCTGAGGCCAATTGGAAGTTGCAGATCATCAAAGCTGAGATTGGGGGTTTCAAACCACTCATCAATGAAGTTGTGAAGGATTACTACGTCAAAGAGAGGCAACTCATTGAAGATTTCTGCTTCTTCTTTGCTCTTGATCAGTTGCTCAAGAGCGTCATCTGCAAGATCTTCATCGCTGGACAGATCAATGGCGTCGTTGCGCAGAATAGCAGTAGCATTCAGTTCTTGGTTGGTGGGTTGCAAGGGCATCTTTACTCTTGAGGGCTTGGAGATGCATGACAAATCTTCAGACTGCACACTGTGTTCAGGAGGTGCAGTGGCCAGAGGCTTCGCCTGTAAGACCTTTAGTGCAGGAGCAGGCTTTGAAGCTTTAGGCTTCTTCAGTTTCTTTGACTTTGGTGGTGCAGGCGCTTCATCAGATTCAGCGTCATCTGCAGGCTCATCCACGACTGTCCCTTGAACCATGATATGAGTGATGAGACCTTCTAGGTTGTAGAAGGGCCCAACAAGATTGGGTTCAGCTTCGCGTGTGCCATCAGCACGAGGAGCAGAGGGGCCTGGATTGAAGTCTAAGCCTTGTGACTTCTTGTTCTCTTTGGCCGAGTTCCTGGCAAACTGAAGGTTGCGCTTGAACATATTATCATCGCGGCACCACAGTAATGAAGATGGGTCTGCATCCGCAGGCTGCGGTCCATGGACCATGCAAGGATAGAAGCCTTGTTCACTGGCTTCAGCTCTGGACTTGGGTTGAAGATTTATGTATAGAATGTCTCCCCATGGTCGTTTGATGGCATTCTTCTCAGCATACTCCTGGGTCACAAACCTGTACTTGAACCACTGTTCTGCCCAATATCTTCGAATCCATTGGATTCGAGTTTTTCGCTGATTGTAGTCCTCCTATGGATCTGTCTTGTACAGCTCATAGAGGTCAGGAGGCAAATCTCTTGAGGTGTTGCCACGACGCTGCCTGCCACCCTTTCTTGTAGGTTTCTCTGGTGCCATGAGGCTTAAACTGAAGGGCTTCAACATGTTTAAAGGCTTCAAAGGCTTTCGCTTTCTGGTCAAACAGGAACTGGCTTCGGGGGAGTTAATGTGATGCTGTAAGAATTTTGCAAATGAATGCAGACTATGAGAACCAAGGGATTCTCCCACGGACATGTACCTGTGACAGCATTAAGGTGCGAGGGAAGGGGATGAAGTCATATGCATTCTCAGAAGATTTTGAAGATAAATCAGTTTAGAAGACATTGACCTCATAGTGCGAAGACATTCACTCATAGATAGAGAGTTGGTTCCATATTTGTATGAATCCACGAATAAGTATAAGTGAGGAATCTAACTACTTTGTGAAGCATAAGTGAACATACTAGGCATATTATGAGATGCAGTATGAAATAGATCCAACTTGTGTGAACAGAAACTGCTTGTGGTAGAAAGTGATGAATCTATAGGATCAAAGGGGCCGTAAAAAGGAAGTTTTATTTACCACACGAAGAACTGCTAGACGGAGTGGGAGAGGAGGACGAGCAGTTCGATCGTCCGTGCCCTAACTTGGCGACGGAGGACACCTACGGCGACGGCGGAGAAGATGATGTCCACGGCCGGCGTGAAGACGGCGTCGGTGAGGTCGCGGCAGCTAAGCGCTTCGTCGCCGGCATCGTCGAGGGCTAGCGGTGGCGCTAGGGTTTGTGCGAGAGTGGAAGAAAGGATAATGACTATGGTGAGGCGTGTATTTATAGGGACAGGGACGGCACAGTGTTATTACACAGGTGCCCCTGGCGATTCACATATGAAGGACACGTGGCCATCATGCAACATATCGGAGGTTGTTCCATGTTCCCACGCATGCCTGGATTGTCGGGTGGTCGTTCCCACTTCTCCGGGTTTCAGGTGAAGGAATTAGCATTGAAAACGGACTTAATGTTTGTCTCTATATCTTCTGCTGACTAGGACGCAGAGAAGACATTCGACAGTTTCAATAGAATGCATATGATTTGGACAGATAGAGTTTGAGATAGAAAGCATAGAGAGATTAGGGTCTGATCACATTCACTTAGTTCAAAAGATTCAACAAGGAAGACGTAGCTATAAGTGAATATTGTAGAGGACAGAACACTAGTATGTATATATCAGAAGACAATCAAGTCAACATAGTGAAGATAATCATGAAGACAAGTTGAAAATGAAGACAAACAAAATGTGAAGACATAGCACATGTAACGCCATGGGTAAAACACTTCAAACAGAAGAATTTGGTGGTGGCGTTACCCACCGTATAGGAAGTATTACACCCAGACACGGCGCACAATTGTCGTGGCGCTCCGAAATCAAATTCCACATTAATGTATTCACACTCAGAGTGTAAGTCTTCATTGATTGAAGATATACTTTACTTCATGTGTTGCACATCTAAGTCATCAACATGCATAAGTGTTAGGATGCGTGCCTGATCACAGGACATTTGAGGATTCCAAGATATTTAGCTCACACCGTAACTTGCAAAACCTCTTCTCATCCAAGGGCTTGGTGAAGATATCTGCCAATTGCTCTTCAGTGTTGACGTGTATGATATCAATATCTTCCTTCACAACATGATCTCTGAGAAAGTGATGACGAATTTCAATGTGCTTTGTCTTCGAGTGCTGAACTGGGTTGTTGGCAATCTTGATGGCGCTTTCGTTGTCGCAGTAGAGTGGTACTTGCTTCAGGTGAATGCCATAGTCTTTGAGTGTTTTCTTCATCCATAGAAGCGGAGCGCAGCAAGATCTAGCAGCAATGTATTCAGATTCAGCAGTGGAGAGAGATACATAGTTCTGCTTCTTTGAAGACCAACATACAAGTGATCGTCCCAGAAAATGACATGTGCCTGATGTAGACTTGTGATCCACCTTGTCACCAGCATAATCAGCATCCGAGAATCCAACTAGATCAAACTCTGAGCCCTTTGGATACTATAATCCTAGTGTTGGGGTGTGAGCCAAATATCTGAGAATTCGCTTCACAGCTAAGTGATGCGATTCCTTTGGTGCCGCTTGGAACCGGGCACATATGCAAACACTAAGCATGATATCTGGCCTAGATGCACATAAATAAAGTAAGGAACCAATCATGGAGCGGTATACCTTTTGATCGAACTCTTTACCATTGTCGTCGGGACCCAGATGATGTTTGGCTGGCATTGGCGTCGTGTAGCCTTTGCAATCTTGCATTCCAAATTACTTTAGGCAATCTTTGAGGTATTTCTCTTGAGATATAAGGATGTCGTTGCGTTGCTGACGTATTTGAAGACCAAGGAAGAACTTCAGCTCACCCATCATGGACATCTGATATTGCTCTTGCATCATATATCCAAACTCGTTAGTGTATTTCAGATTGGTGCAGCCGAAGATAATGTCATCCACATATATTTGGCACACAAACAGTTCACCATCATATGTCTTCGTGAAGAGAGTGGGGTCGAGGGAACCAGGTTTGCGGCCTTTGCTCTTCAGGAAGTCTTTTAGTGTGTCATACCAAGCCCTAGGGGCTTGTTTGAGGCCATACGGTGCCTTGTTGAGCTTGTACACCATATCAGGATGTTTTGGATCTTCAAAGCCAGGCGGTTGTGCAACATACACTTCTTCATCAATCTTGCCATTGAGAAAAGCACTCTTCACATCCATTTGATGCAGAAGAATGTTATGATGATTTGCATAGGCCAGCAGTATGTGTATGGCTTCAAGTCTAGCCACAGGAGCAAATGTCTCATCGAAGTCAATCCCTTCAACTTGAGTGTATCCTTGAGCAACGAGACGAGCTTTGTTTCTGACAACTTGACCATGCTCATATTGCTTGTTGCGGTATATCCATTTGGTGCCTATTATATTGTGCTTGCGAGGATCAGGACGCTTAATCAGTTCCCATATATTATTCAGCTCAAACTGTTGAAGCTCTTCTTGCATAGCTTGAATCCATTCAGGTTCCATGAAGGCTTCATCAACTTTCTTGGGTTCAGATATTGAGACAAATGCGAAGTGTCCATAGAAATTTGCTAGCTGTGTTGCCCTTGAACGAGTGAGTGGACCTGGTGCATTGATGCTATAAATTATTCTCTCAATCTGCACTTCATTTGCAACATGAGGATGTATAGGATGAAGACTTTGCTCTTGCTGATCATTTTCATTGTTAGAAGGATTGTCTTCAGGCTGAGCATTGTCTTCAGGTTGATTAGGTGCGGAGATGATAAGTTCCTCTTTAGGCTGAGCTTCAGATGGTATGATTTCTCCAGTTCCCATAAGTTTGATTGATTCATTGGATGGAACTTCATCTAGCACATTTGGCAGGTGCTCTCTTTGCGAGCCGTTAGTCTCATCGAACCGCACATCCACAGTTTCAACCACTTTATAGTGAAAGAGGTTGAAGACTCTGTAGGAGTGCGAATCCTTTCCATATCCAAGCATAAAACCTTCATGTGCTTTTGGTGCAAATTTTGAAGTGTGATGTGGATCCTTGATCCAGCACCTGGCAGCAAATACTCTGAAGTAACTGACATTTGGCTTCTTGCTAGTAAGGAGCTCATAGGATGTCTTGTTCAGAAGCTTGTGAAGATAAACACGGTTGATGATATGGCATGCAGTATCAATGGCTTCAGGCCAGAATTTTCTTGGAGTCTTGTATTCATCAAGCATCGTCTGAGCCATCTCAATAAGTGGTCTATTCTTGCGTTCAACGACGCCATTCTGCTGTGGCATGTACGGAGCTGAGAATTCATGTGTGATGCCCAAAGTATCAAGATATGTATCTAGGCCAGTGTTCTTGAATTCAGTGCCATTGTCACTTCTGATGTGCTTTATCTTGACGCCATAGTTGTTCATTGCTCGATTGGCGAAGCGTCTGAAGACATCCTGCACTTCAGTCTTGTAGAGAATTATATGCACCCAAGTATATCTTGAATAATCATCAACAATGAAAAAGCCATAGAGACAAGCAGCAGTAGTAAGAGTTGAGTAATGAGTGGGACCGAAAAGATCCATGTGGAGCAGTTCGAAGGGTTGAGTCGTTGTCATGATTGTCTTCAAGATATGCTTGGCCCTCGTCATCTTTCCTGCTTCACAGGCACCGCATAAGTGATCCTTCTTGAACTTGATGCTCTCGATGCCTATGACATGCTTCTTTCTTGCAAGAGTGTGCAAGTTCCTCATGCCAGCATACCCTAGCCTCCAATGCCAGAGCCAGCATTCTGAAGCTTTTGCTAGAAGACATACGGCAAGCTGTGGTCCTGCTGAGAAATCTACCACGTACAAATCATCTTTCCGATACCCTTCAAACACTAGAGACTTGTCAGATTCCATTAGAACAAGGCAACGATATTTTCCAAACATCACAATCATGTTTAAATCGCAAAGCATTGAGACAGACATTAAGTTGAAACCAAGGGATTCAACAAGCATGACTTTATCCATGTGTTGATCCTTTGAGATTGCAACTCTACCTAGACCCAATACCTTACTTTTACCAGTGTCAGCAAATGTGATGTGACTTTTGTCAGATGGACGTAAGGTTGAGTCCATAAGAAGGCTTCACTTGCCAGTCACGTGATTGGTACACCCACTATCAATAATCCATTCTGAAGCAGCTGGTGTCGTACCCTACAGTGCAGTTAGGGGGATAGGCTTCACGAAGAGAATTGTGAAGCAAAAACATTTGACGAGCCAGTGGATTATGAAAGCTTACATCAAGATTAGGACTGATAGGGCAAGTAGCAAGCGACTCAGGAACAAAGTACATAATAAGACCATGTCTTTAAGGGTGGCTTCGAAGCAATGAGTCTAAGTGCAGCATCTGAGAACTTTGGCTTTGGAGCCCTAGCAAAAAGTCTTGCAGGTGGACAATAGTACTCATAAGAATAAGTATAATAGTTCTTGGTCTTATGAACATGGCGGTTTGATGAACCGCGCTCATATTCATAGGCCTGAGTATGGCCTCCCTGCAAAACATTTGCATTAGTGCGACTCAGGTGAGTCCTCTGTCTATATGAAGCCTTTGGGCTGTATGAAGCCTGTGGTCTGGGGTTTGTCTTCTTCACTTGTGGTGTCATGACGACATTCACAGGAAGATTCTCCAAACACCTTTTCGGCACCCAAACCTTCTTCATAGGCAGCCCATTCCAGCAGTTAGTACCAATATACCTGGCAAACACTTCACCATTCTGATTCTTAAACAGTTTATAGTTTGCATCAAAGGATTCCTCAATAACAATGGGATTAGCACAAGTGAAGCCAGATAGGGTGGATGGATCCACTAAAGGTCCCTTTGCAGCAACCCATGTGGTTTTGGGGTACTGCTCAGGTTTCCAGTAAGAGCCATCAGCATTCATTTTCCTTTCGAACCCAACACCCTCTTTCCTAGGGTTTCGGTTCAGGATCTGCCTTTTGAGGACATCACATAGTGTTTGATGCCCTTTGAGACTTTTGAACATCCCTGTTTCAAGCAATGTCTTCAACCTAGCATTCTCATCAGCAATAGCAGTGGCATCCTCAGCAGAGGGGTTAGTTATCACATCAATAGTTGAAGATATTGCAACAGTAGCAGCAGTAGAACATTCAGCAACACAAGTAGCGTTATCACGCTCAATGCATTTAACATGGTGGTTCAAAACCTCCCTGAGCGGAACTGATCTGTTTGGCGCGAAGTGACTCGTTTTCCTTTTGAAGATCTTCATGAGCCGCTCTCAATTTTTCAAGGTCTTTATTCCTTTGAAGATAATCACAGGAAAGCTTTTCATGAGATGTTGAGAGCGTTTCATGACGACTTTCAAGTTCCTCATACTTAACATGAAGATTTTTTATGTCTTCAATTAAGGACTGAGATCGAGTCATTTCAGCGTCCAACAGGTCATCGCTTTTGTCTAATTGTTTTTGAATATGTTCCATAGCTTTCTGTTGTTCAGTTGCAATTTTAGCAAGTGTTTTGTAGCTGGGTTTGGAACCACAATCAGAGTCATCTTCACTTGATGTTTGATAGTGAGTGGCGCGTGAGTTTACCTTGGCACCGCGTTCCATGAAGCAGTAGGTGGGAGTGGAGTCGTCCATGTCATTAGCATCGGCGTTGGTGACATTGTCTTCAGTGTTGAAGATGGACTTGGCAACGTAGGTTGTATCTAGACTTGCCACACCAGAATCGGACTCCTCCTCAGACTCCACCTCCGCCTCCTCAGAAGCAAACTCCTCCTCCGAATCCATTTCCTTGCCAACAAACGCACGAGCCTTGCCAGATGAGCTCTTCTTGTGTGATGAAGACTTTAAGGAAGACTTGGAAGAAGACTTTGAGCATTTCTTCTTCTTCTTCATGTCGTCAGAATCATACTCCTTGCTCTTCTTTTTCTTCTTGTTCTCATTATCCCACTGCGAACACTCCGAGATGTAGTGGTCAGGTTTCTTGCACTTGTGGCATGTTCTCTTCTTGTAGTCATGAGCAGAAGCTTCATCATTCCTTGAGCTTGATCTTGAGGACTTTCTGAAGCCTTTCTTCTTGGTGATTTTTTGGAACTTCTTCATAAGCATAGCAAGCTCCTTTCCAATGTCTTCAGGATCATCAGAACTTCTGTCAGAATCTTCTTCAGATGAGGAGATAGATTTTACCTTCAAGGCACGAGTTCACCCATAGTTGGGACCGTAGATATCTATTTTCTTAGAAAGCTGAAACTCATGTGTGTTGAGCCTCTCAAGTATGTCAGACGGATCGAGTGTCTTGAAGTCAGGACGTTCTTGAATCATCAGGGCTAGGGTGTCAAATGAGCTGTCAAGTGATCTCAGGAGTGTCTTGACGACTTCATGCTTGGTGATCTCAATAGCGCCGAGGGCTTGAAGCTCATTTGTGATGTCAGTGAGTCGATCAAATGTGAGCTGGACATTCTCATTGTCATTTCTCTTGAAGCGGTTGAAGAGGTTGCGAAGGACACTGATTCTCTGATCTCTCTGGGTTGAGACGCCTTCGTTGACCTTGGAGAGCCAGTCCCAGACTAGCTTAGATGTTTCCAAAGCACTCACACGGCCATACTATCCTTTGGTCAGATGACCACAGATGATGTTCTTGGCAGTGGAGTCCAGTTGAATGAACTTCTTGACATCAGCAACGGTGACACCTTCACCAGCCTTGGGAACGCCATTCTTGACGACATACCATAGGTCGACATCAATGGCTTCAAGATGCATGCACATCTTATTCTTCCAGTAGGGATATTCAATTCCATCGAAGACTAGGCACGCAGCGGAGACTTTGAACATATATAAGGAGGGGCAGGGCACCCCAGAGGGACAAGATTCACAAGTTCCACAAGTTGGACAAGTTAGGTTTAGACAATAGCTCTCGAGATAGAGCACTCTTGTAACCGTGATCATCATCATCAATATCAATGAAGCAGGATGTAGGCTTTTACCTCCACCGTGAGGGGCCGAACCTGGGTAAAACATCGCGTCTCTCGTCCCGCTCAACCCCTCTCAAGCTACCACATAGATGCGTTGGCCTCGCGACTAAGTCCTGACACTAAGGACATCTGCCGTGACAATTCACGACAGTTGGCGCCCACCGTGGGGCCTGCGCATGGTGGTGTTGAGTTCTTGGAGGGATCTCTCATATGGATCGATAAGCTCGCAGTTGACTAGATGAAGAAGAAGAAGAAGAGGCAAGCAGGATAACCCGGCATAGGGTAACTTTGAGTAGAGCCGGTAAAATTCATCGTTGAATCGTGATTAACTTTTTGGAGCGGATAGTACAAGGTTAAGGTTCAAGAAGACTTAGGATTGCTACGCTTATGTGCGTTTGCTACTGCCATCCTACAATCCACCGAGACCGACAGGCGTTGTTCCCTATGTACAATTAAGAAATCTGAGCCAGATCGATCTTGGTGTCTTGCTGGAAGGCGCCGGGACCAAGGAGGACCAAGCTCCAACGAGGAAACCAGCGAATTCGCCGAGTTGACAAGACCGACAGGCAGTCTAATCCGAAACCAGATTGATTCCAGGGGTGCTGCTAGAAGTACGGGCCGACGGGATTCTCTATCACGGGAAAATTGCCAAGGTGGCAGTCATTTGTTTGTTGAGGTGGCCGTTGTCAAACCGCGGGCCACTACCACAAATTGCGGCTAGAAAAATCAATCCCGAGACGGACTGGTACATCAACTGCCAAAAGCAAGTCAACAACCTGAGAAAGTTGAAACAAACAACAACTCACGGGACGACCATCAGTGCTACATCTACATGCATCCAACAAATCCAAAAGTCTAGTTACCATACTAGCACATCTTGCCAAGTCTACGTACTACATCCACAACTGGGTCAAACCAGCCTGGGTTGACCTGGCCGTTCCCCCACTACTGCAGCTCTGGCATGGCCGACGCGTCGCGTGTGTTCCGGCGGACGTACGCACAAGTCATATATTGTCCAAGAAAAACAGGACAATGGCTTACTATTTATGGCGATATGACCAGATCATCTCTTGTTCAAACATCAGGATAATTATCCATGACCGTGGTATAGTTATGCCATGGATATGGAGCGCGCGCCAGCATAATTTTACACTGGTTTTCTTCTGTGCCATGTTGCTCGACGGATACACGTGCAAATCGCCACCCCCGCTGTTCGGTTTACATCTGTCCGCGCCTGCGGCCGACTCACGTGTTTGCGCCGGCCTACAGCGTCGCAGCCGATTCTCCCGTCTGTGCCGGGTTACAATACCGGTGCCGACATCCCTGTCCGCACTGGCTCATGCCGCAGCCAACTCATTTACTGTCCGGACGAGTCAGGTGGTATCCATCTAAAGTTTATTTTAGTAAACATATTGTTTTTATCAAAGAACAATTCCTTGGTCTTGTAATATTTTTGCAGGACCGTTACTGAAAGTGCAACTATCCCTAGGTGGTTTTGGTAATTCATAACAACATATAGCTCATTGAGCTAATGCTATTCCAAGATGATTATTTCAGGAAAGCTCAATGATTGGCATGGCATGGATGTGAAAGTGGAACCCTCAAAATGCTAAGGACAAAGGATTGGCTCAAGCTCAAAAGCTCAAGACTCTTCATTTTATATTTTAGTGATCCAAGATCACATTGAGTCTTTAGGAAAAGCCAATACTATCAAGGAGGGATGAGGTGTTGCTTAATGAGCCTCTTGCTTCATGTGCTTAGTGATATGCTCCAAAACCCTCAACTACTTTCCCATATCCACATATGACCTAAACCCTAAGCCAAACTCGTCCTACCGATTCTTCCTATCCGGCGCCACCGAGTTTCACTTGTCATTAGCCACTGCCAAACCCTAGCAATTCGGTTCTACCGATAGGGATCTCGGTCTCACCGAGATGGGATTGCAAACTCTCTGTTTCCCTTTCGTAACTTTTCGGTCTCACCGAAAGAGCGAATCGGTCCCACCGAGATTGCAATGTAAATTCAGTGTTTCCCCTTTGTAACTTTTCAGTCTCACCGAAAGAGCAAATCGGTCCCACCGAGTTTGCCTGACCAACTCTCTGGTTAGCTAATTACCAAATTCGGTCTCACCGAGTTTGTGTAATCGGTCTCACCGAGATTACGTTATGCCCAAACCCTAACCATATCGGTCCTACCGAGTTGCATGTCAGTCCCACCGAAAATCTCTAACGGTCACTAGGTTTACATTTTCGGTCCGACCGAGTTTGTTGATTCGGTCCCACCGAGATTGGAAAACTGTGTGTAACGGTTGGATTTTGTGTGGAGGCTATATATACCCCTCCACCTCCTCTTCATTCGAGAGAGAGCCATCAGAACACATACACCATTCCAACTCATATGTTCTGAGAGAGAACCACCTACTCATGTGTTGAGACCAAGATATTCCATTCCTACCATATGAATCTTGATCTCTAGCCTTCCCAAGTTGCTTTCCACTCAAATCTTCTTTCCACCAAAATCCAAATCCTATGAGAGAGAGTTGAGTGTTGGGGAGACTATCATTTGAAGCACAAGAGCAAGGAGTTCATTACCTACACCATTTGTTACTTCTTGGAGAGTGGTGTCTCCTAGATTGGCTAGGTGTCACTTGGGAGCCTCCGACAAGATTGTGGAGTTGAACCAAGGAGTTTGTAAGGGCAAGGAGATCGCCTACTTCGTGAAGATCTACCGCTAGTGAGGCAAGTCCTGTGTGGGCGATGGCCATGGTGGGATAGACCAAGGTTGCTTCTTCGTGGACCCTTTGTGGGTGGTTGCTTCTTCGTGGACCCTTCGTGGGTGGAGCCCTGTGTGGACTCGCGCAACCGTTACCCTTTGTGGGTGGAGCCCTGTGTGACTCGCGCAACCGTTACCCTTTGTGGGTTGAAGTCTCCATCAACGTGGATGTAGGATAGCACCACCTATCCGAACCACGGGAAAAACATCCGTGTCTCCAATTGCGTTTGAATTCTCCAAACCCTTCCCTTTACATTCTTGCAAGTTGCATGCTTTACTTTCCGCTGCCAATATACTCTTTGCATGCTTGCTTGAATTGTGTGATGATTGCTTGACTTGTCCTAAAATAGCTAAAATCTGCCAAGAACTAAAATTGGGAAAAGGTTAAGTTTTTATTTGGTCAAGTAGTCTAATCACCCCCCTCTAGACATACTTTCGATCCTACAAGTGGTATCAGAGCTTTGGTCTCCATTTGCTTTGATCTCCATAGCTTTGGTGGTCATAGCCTTGGTTTCACAACCTAGGAGAGTATGGCGTCTAGCGAGGGAAATTACCACCGTAGAGGTCCCTACTTTGATGGTACTAATTTTGCTAGTTGGAAGCATAAAATGAAAATGCATATTCTTGGACATAACCCCGCCGTTTGGGCTATTGTGTGTGTTGGTTTGCAAGGTGACTTCTTTGATGGGAGAGAACCAAACCGTGAAGCTACCGCGGATGAGTTGAAGATGTTGCAATACAATGCTCAAGCTTGTGATATTCTCTTCAACGGATTGTGCCCAAAGAATTCAACAAAATCAGCCGTCTTGAGAATGCGAAAGGAAATTTGGGATACTTTGATTGATATGCACGAGGGTACCGACTCCGTCAAGGAATCCAAATTGGATGTGCTTCAAAGTCAACTTGACAAGTTCAAAATGAAGGATGGTGAAGGTGTCACTGAGATGTACTCTAGGCATGCTCTCATCACAAATGAGATTGCCGGCTTAGGGAGTGAAGAGACGACCGATAGATTCATCATCAAAAATATCCTAAGAGCTTGGATGGAAAATATGATACCGTGTGCACATTGATCCAAATGATGACCAACTACAAAGATCTCAAGCCAACAGAAGTAATTGGAAGAATTGTTGCTCATGAGATGTCACTCAAGGATAAGTAAGAGCTCCACAACAAGACAAGTGGCGCTTACAAAACCTCATGTGACGCTCCTACATCATCAAGTGAGAAGCAAGCCTTCAATGAAGAATTGAGCTTAATGGTTAAGAACTTCAACAAGTTCTACAAGAGTAGAAGCAAAGAAAGAAGTTCCAAGTCAGGGTCCTACAATGACGAAAGATCTTCTAGTCATGACCGTAATTGCTACAATTGTGAAAGACCCGGACACTACTCCCATGAGTGTATGGATCCCTACAAAAGAAGAGAAGATCCCCCCAAAAGGAGAAGTAGAAGAGAAGAATCACCACCAAGAGAGAGGAGGAGTAGAGATGATCGTTATGAACGAAGAACATCTTGGAGAAGTAAGGATTCGAAAAGTAAGGACAAGTCATCAAGGAGCTACACAAAACGAAGACATCAAGCTCATGTTGGTGAATGGGTATCCGGCTCCGACTCTGACAATCACTCTGAGAGAAGTTATCACTCCGACTCTGAATATACTCAAGATGAAGGTGTTGCTGGTCTAGCACTTGTTTCAACCAACTCCTACGACATATTTGACTCACCAAATGAAGGAATTGGAAGATCCTTCATGGCTAAAGGCCCAAAGGTATCACACCCCAAGTATGTTGATTTCAATAGTGATGAAGATGATTTGCTAGGTGATGATGATTTACTTGTTGACAACTCTTGTGATGAAAACTATGATAAATTTGCTATTAATCATGTTAATCAAGATAAAACGAACGATGATGATAAGAAGGAGATTGAATGTCTAACTAAAGAGCTAAACACTCTTAAGTTAGCTCATGAAACTACCTTGGAAGATCATCGAGAACTTTTAAAGACTCATGAGAAGCTATGCTTTGAAAAGCTCAACCTTGAGCAAGAGCATGGGTTCTTAAAAGCTATCAATGATGATCTTCGAAAGAAAAGGTCTTCTTAAATTGCCAAGCGTTTACTCTTGTCTACTTACATGCCACAAGTCAAATCTAGCAACAAGAGTAAGAAAGGTTCTTCTTCTAGTAGTAACAATAATCATGTTAAATCCAATGTTATTGCTTCTAGTAGTTCTCTTGATTCCACTAATGATTCTCTTAGCCAAGTTACACTTGAGCAAGAAAATAGCTTATTGAAGGTAATTATAGAGAAAGGTGTTTACAAGAGCCTTGCCGGGAGTAAGAAATTTGAGGAAATTGTACGCGAGCAAGGAAGGCACCGGAAGAATCAAGGTATTGGTTTTGAATGGAAGTTCAATGCCAATGGAGTTGAACGCGATGAAGATCAATACCCCAAGACTAAGGTTGTTCCTCAATAAGAGAAGTATGATCCTTCTTCTTTCCAAGGGACACAAGCTCAAGATGATCTTCCACCACAAGACCACAAGCACAAAGGCAAGGACAAGCTTCAAGAGGAGATTGATGCATCTGAAGAAGCTCCTAAGGCCTTGGTCAAGTGGGTTCCCAAGACTACATCGAGTTCTACTTCATCAAGTATGACTACAACTCCAAGGATTCGCATCAAGATGATGTGGATCCCGAAGAAGAACAACTAGAGAGTTCTTGAGGGTGACTCCGACAACATACTTCACTCATATCATTTTGGCGAGGACAAGTGCAAACAACTTTCACATCTTGCACTAGTTCAAGGAGTCACCAACCCTCTTGTTGGTAAGACAAGGGACAAGATAACCTAATCCTTTCATGGACATCACATTATGTGAACTTCACCCTATGTCTATGGATATCCTTGTTTGTTCCTTGTGGGACTAACACGTGTAGGTATTGAAAGTGCAATTCACTCCAATGGATTGCTCCAAATGATCTACATCAACATTGAGCATCCACATCTTCAACATCTACATGAAGTCATCATCGACAAAACCCAAGGTTAGTTCATCCCTCTTAGGGGGAATATCACATCTAGGGGGAGCTTTACTCAAAACAATTGAGCGAAAGAAACTCTAATGGTGTGATCACAACATTGCCTTATGTAATAGTGGTAACCCCACTTGTGCTTAAACGATGAGTATGACCTATGATCAAATGTTCTCATTTGACTCCGAAGTCAATATACTCATATATAGATGACCTAGTCATCGCCAATTGCTTGATAGATGCTAGAGTGTTTGTGCAATTTTTGTCACATATTTCATTTGCCATTTTATTGTGTGAGCATGTTGATTGCATATTTTACTCATTCGAGTACATCCACTTGTTGTTTTGATTGTTTGGCTCTTTCTCTTTTGCCAAGTTCATGGACAATAATGCCTAAGAACCTCCTCTAGCTATCTATGCTTTTCTCGTCTCAAACTCTATTCATGCTACATCACAAAGTTTTATGAAGTCACATTCGAACCACTCTGCGTGAGGAGCACTCAGAGTCCCCGATTCGTCATAGACTTAAACTTCCAAAACCTCTCTGTGCATTTCGGTCTGACTGATTCATCCACTTCGGTCACACCGAGTTCACTGAGTTAATCTAGGTTTTCAATCTTGGTGCAACCGATTTGAACTCTGCGGTCACACCGAGTTGCAGTAACCGCTCACGATTCCGCATCTCGGTGCCACCGAGTTGTTCCACTCGGTCACACCGACAGGGTCAGGATATATATACCCACGGGTGAGATTTTGGAAATTTCTTCAAAACCTCTTAGCCCGTGCATGTCTTGCTCTGCCGACTCGGGTCTCTGGATCGTCTCCTCGCCGCCAGCGACATCCCGCCGCTAGTTTCTGTCACCATCAACGGGATTCAACCCCACCGTTGCCACCATAGCGAACTCACTACCGAACTAGGGTATGAGTTCGATCTTTTGTGCTAATTCCTTACTCCGATTCTTAGCACAATGCAGTGCCATGTTCTTTACCACGTATGAAATCAATCTATCCATAGAAAACGTTCCTTAGATTAGGTTTGATTCAAAAATTTAGGGTTAGGTTTCCGCCGAACTCATCTCAGACCGACCCAGTTGTAGAAATCGCTCTCACCGATTTGGCTTAGGCCATTGCACTTGCACTTTTCGGTCTGACCGAAAGTTGCAAGTCGGTGCGACCGAGTTCAACTCTCTATGAAACACTAGCATTCTCGGAGTCACCAAACTGTGACTCGGTCTGACCGAGTTCAATAATTTAGACTCCAAAGTTGCTTTGATGTCAGTCAGTTTAACAAATCGGTAGCTCCGAGATGCTTTATGGGGAAAACTAAAACTAAGTTTTTGACTCATCTGTTTTGCAAAAAACTCTGCACTTTGTGATGCTCATCCAATCTACTCATCTATATCCATTCACGGGGTCTGCTGTCTGTTTGCTTGCCAGAATTTCTAACCAGAGTGATAGCTAGAACAAATCAGAAGAGAAAGTGCACATGAGTGAGAGGACTAGTCCCTCAAGCAGCTATGATGATGGCACCAGGAACACTCCAAGCGATTTGCCCAAGGCAGTCACTAGATTAAGGAAGAAGAAAACCTCAAATTCCGAGGATGAGGACTATGTGGCTACAGAGGAGGAAGTTAGCTCCAAGAAGAAAGTCCCGAAGAAGGAATATGGTACTGCTGCTACAACAAAACCTAGATTGCACAAGAAGGCCCCTGCCAAGAGGGTGCAACCTTAAAGGCTATGGTCTCAACTATTGAAACTTCTAAGCCAACTGAAGAGGCTGCTGGAGAGAGTAAGAAAGGGAAAGAGAGGGTCAAGAAGACCACTTCTAGAGTCATTGGTAGATCCTTTATAATGAGAGATCCAGCCGAAGAAGAAGAGGAAGAGGATGTTGTACCAGCACCCAAGTCCCAGAAGCTGATGGGGGATGCAATTAAGTCAGGGGCTGCTACTTCAAAGCCCAAGACTACCCCAAGGCTGCTGCTCAAGCTCAAAAGATTTCAAAGCCCAAGAGGACCACTAGGAACATTCTAGCTGCAGAGAAGAACATGGCCCCAGTGCCTGAAATGGAAGAAGAAGATGCTGAAGCCCAAGTGCTCAGGAAACTTAAACCAAAGATTCCAGATCACAATGACACCCATCCAGTGGTAGAGGATATGAGCATCAAGAAGGATGCAGGTCTGAGACTTTGAAGATAGAGTGATCCCTATGCTGTGAGAAGGAGAACTGCAGTGGACTACAGGTTCCACACCAAAGAGCAACAAGACTTCTATGAAACCATTCTGCCAGACAAGAAGCCTATAGTTTGTGACATGAAGTGGGCTGACTGGGAGTACATTGATGAGAATGAAGATTACTTCCCAGGTGTTCATGAGAGCTTCAAAGCATGTGGTGTTGACGAGTTTGTGGGTCAAGAGCTGACAAAATGGAATGATGAACTCATCATGCAATTCTACTCCACTGCTCATTTTTATCCAGATGGTAGAATTGTATGGATGTCTGAGGGTACAAGGTACCAGTCAACTATTGAGGAGTGGACAAAGTTAATAAATGCCCCCGAAGAGCATGAAGATGACTGGGATGTCTATGCCAAGAAGAAGAAATACCACAACTCTATGGACAACATGTACAAAGAGATCCCAGACAAAGCTTTGGAAACACATAAGCTTGGATCTGTACATTACCTGTTGTCTGGTCTAGCTATAATCAACACTATATTGAAGCATACATTGTTTCCCAAATCTGGAGATCGCAAGATGATCAGAGGCCATTCAATAAACTTGCTATAGATATTTGATGTGCCTCAGAAATTCAAGGTCATGAGCCTGATTGTTGAAACAATCAAAAGGACAGATGCAGATCAGAAGAGATCTTGTGGGTATGCTCCACACATTCAGGTGCTCATCAACTCCAATATGGGCACATGCACTTATTTATTGGACAAGGGGTATTTACCTTTGAGACCAGAATTTGAGAATAATACTGTTGTGATGAATGAGGATGATCCCACATCAGTGCAAGCACAAGCAGAGAGAGAGAAGGCAAAGGAAGGTAAAGCTGCAAAGATGCCAAGTGTTGAGGAGGCATCTCAAGTATTCCTAAAGTCAAAACAGGATTAGCTTGCATATCTAATTCAAGCAACTTTGAGGATTGAGAAGGGCTTGGCCACCCTGAACAAGAATCAGGAGAGCTTGGAGAGGATCATGGAGACCAAATTTTATGATCTTGATCTTAATGTAACTGAGATGGAGACAGTTGTTGAGCAGCTCCAGGAGGAAGCAGAGGAGAAGAAAGGAAAGGCTACCACAGATGCTTTTCAGAGCGTGCCTAGAGGTCAGAGATCTGCTGCAGTGCCCGTGGCTGACACTAGAGCAACTACCTCAGCACCAGCAACAACAGCTTGAGTGCCACCTCCAGTTGCCAATCCACCAGCTCCAACAACATCCACTGATGCCTTCGTTCTTGGAGTTCTCTCAACACCACCTCCCGAAGACCAAGCCTAGAGAGATGCATAGCACTATGCATTTTCAAGCTTTTGGTAACTTGTTGCCAAAGGGGGAGAAATGTATAGATCATAGGCTTCGAGAGAGAGTGTTTTGCTTCTTTGTCTCTCTTGCTATTTGCTTGATACTTTTGTGTGTGCTCATTTAATACTCTTTATGTCTTTGTGTGAAATACTTGTTTGTATGATCATGTGTTTGATGATACCTACTTTAATGTTTGCTTGGATGCTATTATCTTTTATATCCCATATATGATCATTCACTTTGCTTGGTGATGAGTGCATAACTACAAGAGATCGGGCCTACTAGACGAGCCAAAAAATTTCATCAAATAGCTTATAAAGTCACAAATTACTCCCCAGTGACATTTTATGGGCGTCACGAGCATCGTCATGGAATCCCCGTCACAGATTACTCCTAGTGACGGTGCAAGCGCAAAAACGTCATTGAAATTGGGACCTTCGGTGACGTTACATAGAACGCCATCCACTTGCTACTTCCATGACGGTCGATGAATGTCGCATGTTATGAGAAAATATGCCATATTGTACCATGTCCAGTGACGAAGCAATGTCACTGAATTTTTTCCACGTCAACACCTAAGCAGCTATCCCACTAGTAGCATCGCTACTTTTATTATGGATGAAGATGAAGTCATGGAAATAAATTACTTTCTTTCGAATTTAAATTACGATAAATGATCAAATCCACTATATTCCAAATGCATCTCACAATAATTATTTAATTCACATAAGATTATATAAAAAAATTAAAGAGTCTAATCACATCATATGTTGATATGAAATAAAAATCGTATTGTATATGAAATTGTCTCTGCCAAATTATTCTTTAAACAAAAATGACGGTAAAAGAATAACACTGACTCAAGTTTGACACATACAGTAGAAAAAGATGAAAACTAATAATTAATAAAGACCACATGTGTTGTCCAATGATTGAAATGTATGATTCAGCAACTATCTTTCCATCACGGAAGGATGGCATTCATGCACCAATAGGTTTGGACCGGGACTACTGAGTTTTTTGAGCCATCAAGAGGAAACTAATAAGATTATCTGTCTCTTGTTGCTTCTTTGCCCAGGCTTCATTCTTATCTTGTTGGATCTTCTTTAGAGCATCCAATTCTTCTTGTTGCTTCTTCTGTATCTCTTCAAATTCTCTCTCTCGTGCTTCAGGTCTTGCGGCTAACTCCTCTCGATGCCTATAAATAGACAAAACACAACTACGTTGCATCATAATGAGATTAAAACAGAAAAGATAAAAGGGTACAAGAGTACGACTAGGCAAGATAGAAGCCTAAAATCTATAAAATGATGAATTTGAAATAGAAAAGTACATTATTAAATGTCAAGGCAAGCATGTCGATGGGCCAATTAAACAGTAAACCCAAGAATGACTTATAATGTTTAAAAACATGCATAACCAAGAGCTTGATTACAGGAAGCATCACCAATAGGATGCCAAGTCAAGAACCCAGGTTAAAAGAAGCAACTATGCTAGAACAACACATAGACAAATGAACAAACCGTATTTGATTTTTGGATTAAAAATCATGCAACAAACCATGTATTTCTCATTACAAGCATTTGTTTTTATGCCACTTTGGCTGATTGGATAAGGATCATACCATACATAAATAGCAAACCACTCCTTAATGCAACTTTCTCTACGGGAACTAAAGATGAATGTCTTATTTGCACACATTTGTGTTTTCATTTTCACTATCATCAGTGCACTGTGCACAGAAATGCAAGAAAAAAGAAACAATAATAACACAAAAAGAAACAAGACAATTACCTATCATTTGCATCTCTTGCCTATATCTTTCTGTTCAATTCTTTATTTTAGAACTCAGATCTTTGTTGATGAAGTATGGCTCCCAGACCTGCCAGATCTTGAGGCGTACCCCATGCTCATAGTTCACATAACACATGAGAAAAAATAACACGAGCTAGATAGCAGCCTGATGCCACATGTACCATCAATAGATAACATGGACTAGATTAACAAATGAGTATTTTTCCTCTTGAACATAATTGAATAGCCCTCGCCATCATTAGACCAAGAAGCATAAGCTAGTTTCCTCTTGTCGTGACTTCTTGAAGGCATCAAGAGATGTTTCAGTCCTTTGTCCATCCCTACTTCTTAAAATATGACTTGTATCATCATCAAGCAGAGGTTAGAATTTGCAACACAAATATTAACATATTAGTAACAGAAAATATTAGTCCCTATAAAGATTAAATTTGTAGTTGAAAGTTAAATTTGATGATAATGGTAGATAAAATACGGCATACGAAGTATTGGGGAAGAGAAACTGCAAGCGATATGCACAACAATATCAAATGAACCGATTCAAAGCAAACATACTTATTTGATATAACCTCAGTTTCGGACAAGGCTACAATCATCTAATCAGTTAATGAATCCAACTTAGGACAGATAAATACAGAACCAACTTTGCATAAAATCATATATATCTCTTGGCTAGTTAGAATATAAATTCAGTACTTCCTTACTTTGTCAACAAAACATGACTAGTATTCAGAATTATTAAGAAAGTCACATGCCTTTTCTATTGAGAACACCTCCAACTGCAAAAAGGAAAAAATGCAGAGAATCAAACGGAGTTAAATCGTCCACGCCGGGCACCACCGGCAGCCATGCTCCTTCAATAGCAAAGTATAACTTAGATACAGGTTCAATTAACAATTCATGGCCATGTAAAATAATCAGATCTGTGAAGTTACCTTCCCGTGGCTAGCTAGCAAACCTGCTCCCTATTGTGTGCGGAGGTCCATAAGTTCAGCAACAACATGGCACCAAGGCACCTCGAGTTTCTGTTTTACCTCATTAACACCAAGCATACTGCATTAGTAGGGAATAGAGAACTACCCACTGCATGAAAAATCAATTAGCACAGCTCTGCATACATGGATTTATCAACTTTACTCTCAAACATGATGCAAATATTGTACAACTACTTGTTGGCGATTAGAAACCGCAGTTCAGGCATCAGGCAGCAGTAAGCTTAGATGAACAACTAGCAAAAATAGGCCTATCCAGAAATTAGTTAACTTCGAAAGCAAATAGAGGTTGCACTAGAATTGTATATTTCTCAAAACGATGATAGTAAAACTGATGTGCTACACAAACAAACTGCTGTAATATTTCTCAAAGTGCCGCAAATGTATATAACAGAAATTCTAACAGTATGAATGGAGTGTTCATTAACTTATAGTAAGTAGTAAATTAGTTCATCAGTTTCACATCACCTAGTTCATCAGTAGATCAAAACTTCAAAAATTCACTGGTGTAAGTGCATCTAGTGCCACCCCTAGCTGGTTTTGGAGTATTGACGACAAACCTAGTTGAGGGACTAATGTGTTTGTGAGAATTGCAGGATAACACAATTAGAAGTCCCTCATTGATTCGGTTTTCCTACCAGAGATGACCCCTAAAAATGTAAGAAGACATTGAAGTCAAAGGTGGTATGTGAAGACATTCACATTGAAGACTATGACAAGAGAAGACATCGCATGAAGACTATAGAGCGGGAAGACTTCGTTCTTTCGTCGTTCTTTTTCTTCTTTGTTGAGTCATAGGAACCACCGTAGTGTTAAGTGGGGTCCAAGTGAACCAGTTAGAATGACTGAAGTGATGCTTAACCAAAATCCTATGTCTTCGAGTGAAGACTGAGAGCAAATCTTGTCCAGAGTTGGATCAGTCAGCTTTGCTTGTAGCTCAAGTAAAGTTGCTGTGTGTGTTTGAAATCTGACCGTTGGAACACGTGTCAGTTCCTTAGTGACCAAGGGTCATTTCGGACAAATCAGGTCGGGATGCCTAGTGTCTATAAATAGCCCACCCCCTACAATCATAAATGGTTGGCTGCTCAGAGTTAGTGCACAGCTTTTGTTGTTTGAGAGCAACCCACCTCGAAGCCTTTGAGAGAGAATTCCTTGCGAGGATAAAGCCCTAAACACCCAAAGCCAAAGAGTGTTAGGCATCACTTAAGTCTTCATGTCTGTGTGATCTGAAGACTTGTTACACTTGAGGATTGTGAATCCTCCAGCCGGTTAGGCGTCGCGTTCTGAGCATCCAAGAGTCATTGTGGATCGCCGGTGAAAGAAGTCTGTGAAGGTTTGGAAGTCTACCTTGAAGACTTACCAGAGTGATTGGGCGAGGACTGGGTGTCCTTAGCTCAAGGGGAATAAGGTGAAGACGAGGTCTTCTGAGTTGAATCTCAGCCTCCCTAACCAGATGTACAGTTCTCACAGCAACTGGAACTGGTCCAACAAATCATTGCCTTCAACGAGTCACTGGTTTCATCCTTCCCTTCCCTTTACTTACTGTTGGTCCTTGTGAAGTCATTGTAGGATTGCTTTATCTTTTGTCTTCACTGAGTGACTGCTTGTTCTGATTTGCTTCACAATATCTTCCTACCTGATCTTTACTGCCTAGCTGCTATTAGTCATTGTGCGTTCACTCCATTGAATACTTGACTATGGTTTGCCTAGTGTAGTCTACCTTCCGCTGCATGGTAATAGGTTTATTTCTATCGTTTGTCTTCGAAACTTCCATGTTTTGAAGACTTTCATAAAAATCGCCTATTCACCCCCCCTCTAGTCGATCACAAGCACTTTCAACTAGATATTCTACAAAAACGGGAAATAGATAGATAAAAGTCACAGTGCTCGTCGTTGTAGAGGTGGCCGACGACCCCTACATCTGCCGACCATGCACGCGTGTAGGCTCTGGACGGCCGATCCGACATTGAGGCGGGCAGTGGGGTGGCCATGGAGGATGGTTGTCCTCGCAGCAGTGCTGGCCGATCTAGTTGCCGTGGAGGTTGGCCTTGCTGACCGTGGTGGCTGACGATGACGAGAAGACGCCGGTAGGCGTGGGAGCGCGGGAAGGAGGTGTCCGTCATGGCAGGGCTGCACCTCTGCTCCCACCGTGGTGGACGCTGGAGGAGGACTATGACATGACAACATACATTGTTCCCTTTGTCACCGGTGTGTTACTAGCCTGAGATTCGATCGTCGGTATCATCATACCTAGTTCAATCTCATCACCGGCAAGTCTCTTTACTCGTTCCATAATGCATCAGCCCGTGACTAACTCATTAGTCACATTGCTTGCAATGCTCATAGTGATGTGCATTACTGAGAGGGCCCAAAGATACCTCTCCGATACACGGAGTGACAAATCCTAATCTTGATCTATGCCAACTCAACAAACACCATCGGAGATACATGTAGAGCATCTTTATAATCACCCAGTTACGTTGTGACATTTGATAGCACACAAGGTCTTCCTCCGGTATTCGGGAGTTGCATAATCTCATAGTCAAAGATGTATAAGTCATGAAGAAAGCAATAGCAATAAACTAAACGATCATAGTGCTAAGCTAACGGATGGGTCTAGTCCATCACATCATTCTCTAATGATGTGATCACGTTCATCAAATGACAACACATGTCCATGGCTAGGAAACTTAACCATCTTTGATTAACGAGCTAGTCAAGTAGAGGCATACTGGGGACACTCTGTTTGTCTATGTATTCACACATGTACTAAGTTTCCGTTTAATACAATTCTAGCATGAATAATATATATTTATCATGATATAAGGAAATATAAATAACAACTTTATTATTGCCTCTAGGGCATGTTTCCTTCAGTCTCCCACTGGCACTTGAGTCAATAATCTAGATTACATAGTAATGATTCTAACACCCATGGAGTCTTGGTGCTGATCATATTTTGCTCATGAGAGATGCTTAGTCAACGGGTCTACAACATTCAGATCCATATGTATCTTGCGAATCTCTATGTCTCCCTCCTTGACTTGATTGCAGATGGAATTGAAGTGCCTCTTGATGTGCTTGGTTCTCTTGTGAAATCTGGATTCCTTTGCCAAGGCAATTGCACCAGTATTGTCAAAAAAAGCATTTTATTGGACCCAAGGCACTAGGTATTACACCTAGATTGGATAGGAACTCCTTCATCCAGACTCCTTCATTTGCTGCTTCCGAAGCAGCTATGTATTCCGCTTCACATGTAGATCCCGCCACGACGCTCTGCTTAGAATTGCACCAACTGAGAGCTCCACCATTCAATAAAAATACGTATCCGGTTTGTGACTTAGAGTCATCCGGATCAGTGTTAAAGCTTGCATCGTCGTAACTGTTTCTGACGAGCTCTTTGTCACTGAGGGAGTCCAGGATTATGGGGTCCTCGGGCGTCCGGGCTATGTGATATGGGTCGGACTAATGGGCCGTGGAGAAACAAGATGGAAGACTTTCCCCATGTCCGGATGGGACTCTCCTTGGCGTGGAAGGAAAGCTTAGCGTGCGGATATGAAGATTCCTTTCTCTGTAAACCGACTTCGTACAACCCTAGCCCCTCCAGTGTCTATATAAACCGGAGGGTTTAGTCTGTAGAGGCAATCATAATCATATAGGCTAGACACCCAGGGTTTAGCCATTATGATGTCGTGGTAGATCAACTATTGTAACCCCTACACTCATCAAAGTTGATCAAGTAGGAAGTAGGATATTACCTCCATCAAGAGGGCCCAACCTGGATAAACATCGTGCCCCTGCCTCCTATTACCTTTTATCCTTAGACGCACAGTTCGGGACCCCCTACCCGAGATCTGCCGGTTTTGACACCGACATTGGTGCTTTCATTGAGAGTTCCACTGTGTCGTCGTCGAAAGGCTCGATGGCTCCATCAATCAACCACCACAATGATGTCTCGAAGGAGATTTTTCTCCCCGGCAAGATCTTTGTATTCGGCGGTTTCGCACTGCGTGCCAACTCGGTTGGCCACCTAGATCAGATCGACAGCTACGCCCCTGGTCACCAGATTGGTTTTGGAAATCTAAACTATGTCGCTGACACCCGAGGAGACTTGATCTTCCAAGGGTTCGCGGCCCCAACCACCGCTCCGGCCTGCCAAGGGACGCATCATCAGGTCCGAAGACGGGGGTCTAGAGCCTGCCAGACTCTCTGCGGCCTCAGAACTAAACACCGGAAAACCAGAGAGAATAGCATCTCTAAGAATCATTACAAAGCCAGACTCTTCTCCAGACACTAATTCCGAACCCTGGAGGCCCGCGTCATGCAAGCTCGGCCCGGAAACATCCGACCCCATCCAAACCCCGCTCTTAAACAAGGCACTGGGCTTAATGCGATCCGTCGTCATAACAGAGATACCGCTCCGAAATTGCGCCCAACCCGGACTATTGGCTGAAATAGGGAATTTTACTTCCCACTCACTTCCCACTTTATAGCCACTGTCGAAGATCTAACCGACATGCTTGACTACGCCTCCGAAGACATCGACGGTATGGACGATGATGCCGGAGAGGAGCAGACCCAAAACCCGCCGTTCACCGGACGCTGGACGGCCACTTCCTCGTTCGACGTATATATGGTGGACACACCTAAAGAAGGCGACGGCGATAAGAAAAATCCTGTCAAGGACGAACCTCCTGAGATACAACCAAAGCGTCGATGTCAACGGCGCTGCTCTAAATGCGTCGTGAAAAGGACAACAATACCGGCACCGGAGACAGCGATACTCCGGAGAACGCCGAAGACCAAGAAGACCCCATCAAACCAACATCCGAACAGGATGATCGGGAGGACGGGAAAGTTGACCTTAACGAACAAACAGGAAACAACGACTCGGAGGATAGCAACTATCTGCCACTCTCCGAGGACGACATAAGCCTCGGCGACGAAGATTTTATCGTGCTGGAGGAAACCCTCAAACAAGAGTGCTTCAAGCGCCGGCTAATAGTCGTGGCTAGAAGCCTAAAAAGAAACAACAGAAGCTTCAAGCTGACCAAGACCTGCTCAATGACAGATGGACTAATGTCCCGGCAGCCGAAGAATACGGCCTCGAGCACCCAAAAAAGAGTTACCCGAACTGTAAGCTGCTACCCCAATTCGACGATGAGGCGTTGGAGCCCATACCACCCGTGCATAATGCGGCTGACGGACCTGATCGACCACCACGTGGCTGGGACAGAACAACAACGCAAGACGAACACCAACCTACACCACCTTGCTGTAAAAGCAGAGAAACAACAGCTCGGGGATACACATACGACCTACGACATGACTTGGAAAATAGAGCAGGTCAGACCAGGTCAATATACAGATCGTGAGGGCATGCTCTGGCACGAGCGGAAAGCTATCAAGCCTGGTGCGATAAGCATAACCAACCCCAGGCTGAAAATAGCATACGGACTCCATCCGAACCGCATCATGACATGTCCTGATACAAAGGCGCCGCACACCCCCTATGCTTCACCGATGAGGAAATGGGGCACCAGTTCCCATCAGGGTTTAAACCCATGAATATTGAATCATACGATGCCACAACAGATCCCGTAGTATGGATTGAAGACTTTCTTCTCCACATTCACATGCCTCGTGGTGATGATCTACACGCCATCAAATACCTTCCCCTAAAACTTAAGGGGCCAGCTCGGCACTGGTTAAACAACCTCCCAAAAAACTCTATTGGAAGCTGGGAAGACTTGGAGGATGCCTTTAGGGACAACTTCCAAGGCACTTATATTCGGCCTCCGGATGCCGATGACCTCAGTCATATAGTCCAATAGCCCGGAGAGTCGGCCAGGAAATTCTGGACCAGGTTCCTAATTAAAAAGAACCGGATCGTTGACTGTCCGGACGCCGAAGCCCTAGCGGCCTTTAAACACAACATCCGCGATGAATGGCTCGCCCGACACCTCGGCCAAGAAAAGCCGGACTCCATGGTAGCCCTTACAACACTAATGACCCACTTTTGCCCGGGCGAGGCTAGCTAGCTAGCCCGTAGCGGCAGTAGTACCAGCGACCCCGGCACTTCCGAAGCCAGAAATGGCACCGGAAGGCCCCAACTCAACAAACACAAGCGTCAGAACAACAATGATGATACAGAGAAGACGACAGTCAATGCTAGATTCAGTGGCTCCAAATCCGGTCAATGGAAGAAGCCATTCAAACGAAACAAAGATGGCTCATCAAGCCTAGACCAGATACTTGATCAACCCTGCCAGATCCACGACACTCCTGATAAGCCTGCAAACCACTCCAACAGAAGCTGTTGGGTCTTCAAATAGGCCGGCAAGTTAAATGTCGAGCACAAGGAGAAAGGGTTGCCCAGTGAGGATGACGACGAGGAACCTCGCTCACCGAAAACAGGGGGACAGAAGAAATTTCCCCCCGAAGTCAAAACGATGAACATGATATATGTCACCCATATCCCCAAGAGGGAGCGCAAGCGCGCGCTAAGGGACGTCTATGCGATAGAGCCAGTCGCCCCAAAATTCAACCCATGGTCGGCCTATCCGATCACCTTCGATCGCAGGGATCATCCGACCAGTATCCATCACGGATGTTCGGCCGCATTAATCCTCGATCCAATCATCGATGGATTCCACCTTACGCGAGTCCTCATGGACGGCGGCAGCAGCCTTAACTTGCTCTATCAGGACAGCAGTCCGCAAGATGGGTATTGCTCCGCGAAGAATCAAGCCCACTAAAACTACCTTTAAAGGAGACCTGGTGTAGAGGCCCGCTGCATGGGCTCAATCACATTGGAAGTGGTCTTCGGTTTTCCGAACAACTTCGGCAGCGAAGACTTGATCTTCGATATCGTCCCCTTCCGCAATGGCTACCATGCATTGCTCGGATGAACCGTGTTCGCTCGCTTCAATGCAGTCCTGCACTATGCCTATCTCAAACTCAATATGCCTGGACCATGCGGTGTTATAATAGTGAATGGAAACATGGAACACTCCCTCCACACCGAGGAGCACAACGCGGCCCTAGCAGCGGAAGTACAAGGTGGCCTCATCAAGACAACTATTGGTCGGTGGCCAAGTCCTCGGACACTGTCAAACGAGTCTGGACTACCCCACCGTACGACAGTCCAGCTCATCAGGAGCTTGATTAGCAATTCGGCCTCCATCTCAGCCCCTACCAAATTGTGGCATATGTACCACGCGTACATAATTACGCGCTAAAAATACCATGGGAAAGGATGGAGGCATGATAAGGACAAGGTCTACAATACGGCTAGACCCTATCAGGGCACTCACATTTCCTTTTTTCTTTTCTTTTTATTTTTCCAGGTTCCTTACAACCCACACCACTCTTTCGAAGCGCTAGCACTACGCCTGGTGCTCACCTCTTACGGGGCCCCCTCAAATGGGGCGGTAAGCTCCGCAGGATTCTCAGGAACTCGTCGCCTCGCGACCTAGCCCTAACCTGGCACTGATTAAGGTAAACCGCGTCGGGAAACTCACCCCCGGCCTCATGAGCTCACAAGGACATATATCCACATCACATGGGAAAGTAAAAAAATGCAATTTGCTTACAATAGGGGCTCCCCCTCTCAAAATGCACTTACAAGTCTTCCAAGGGCCACACCCGAGTTTTGCGTGCAGGATGAAACAACAGGCGAACATGGGATCAGCCAGAGATATCACTTGCTACATCACCCGCGGACACGTCACTCACGTCGTCACCATCTTCGTCGGAATCGCCGCCGCTGTCGGCGATGCCCCCATCACCGTCATCGACCACATCATCCTCCGAGGTGAAGGCCCTGACCAACGCGTCGACATGGTCCTCTACCCAACGCACCAGGTCGCCCCGGACGGCCGTGGGTACGGGGGCAATGGAAGCGTCAGAGTCGAAGTTGGGGTCTGCGTTCAGAAGGTGGCTGAAGACACGGGAGAAGGCACGCTGAAGCAGGCCCCGACCTCTCTCGTCCACAAGCTGCTGAGCTCTAGCAGATTGAGCATCCAGGCGCGTCACCACCTCGGTGAAGAAGATCCGGTGGCTGGCGTAGTCGTTCGAGTAAGGGGCCGGGGCGTCCTCTTCGAAGATATAACCCAGGGCGGTGTTGGCCATATTCCGAAGGTCTTGAAGCATGGTAGCATGCTCGCGCTCCAGCGTTCGGCATTGGAGCACTTCCTCCCTGTTTTGCCGTGCGACGGCCTCGGTGTCGTCAACTAGTCTCCAATGGGAGAGCAGCTCGGCGTGGGTGGAGGCCAAGTCCGCCTGCGTCGTAACCAGGGCGGCGGCTGTGGCCTCCGCACGCCTCTCGGCCTCGTCCAACCTGGGTCTGAGGGAGGCGCCCTACTCACACCCTCCAGCCCGGCGAGCTTCATCTTCAAGTCGTACCTGCCCTCTAGATCGGCGCGAACCTCGACCACCCAGCGATTGATCTCCTCCTCGACTTCGGCCTCGTGGGCCCTGATAGCATCTTCTGCTTGCACGACTTGATGCTCCCTCGTCTCCAGCTGCTCGAGCTCGAGGCTGCGCTCCACGGCTTCCAGGGCCAGCACCTCCTCACGCTGCCGGACCTCCTCTTCCTCCGCAGGCGTCCCCCTCAGCGATGCAAGAGCGGCATCGCGCGCCTCCACCTGGTGCTTAAGGGACGCGCTCCAGGCCTGAAGCTCCCACGCGCGCTCCTCCGCAGCCTCGCAGCGGCGATCGGCCTCGTGAGCTTCTTCCAAAGCTCGCGAGCGGGCTTCATTGGTAATCTTGAGGAACGACACCAGCAAGATCTTCACCAAGGCGGTTCATCGCGCCCATCGCCTCCTGGAAGAGCTCGTGGCGGACTACGTTGTGCCCGCGCTCAAGCTCGAACGCTCGACCCACCTCGTCCTCCATCTCGGGGACGGCGGGTGGAGCATCAAGTGGCGCGCCACCTCCCGGTTGGGGGCTGGGGGCTGGCGCGGTCCCAGGCGCCAGCCGACCCTTGTGAGGGGCCCGAACCGAACAAGGCCTGCTGCTTGAAGAAGTCCCCAGGATCGAGGCCAACCAGCCACCGACCGTGACCAGGGGAGGAGCCCTTGGCACGCCTGCTGCGCTCTGAGCAAGGCCGCGAAGAAGGGACGGCGAAGGCGCAAGCTCGGGTCACCTTGATGACGGACCAACTCCGATGGCTGACCCCACGCCGTGGGCAGCACCCGAGCCTGTAGCACTGGAGCTTGGCGGGTGCGACGGGACGAGAGGGAGCTGCTTCTCTGGAGATTTCACGGCCTTAGTAGAAGGTGTCCTGAGGGGACAATCATCAAGAAAGGAAGGCGGCACATAAAAGATCACCAAGATAAGGTACTTACTCTGTCGGAATTCGGGTTCCGGCAGACCCTTGAGGTTCGAACACTGGGGTAAGCGCGGAGTTTTCGCCTCCTACCTACCTGCACCCCTCCGCCTCGCTAAGATCTAAGCTATGGAAAGAACAACACAAGAGACACAGGGTTTATACTGGTTCGGGCCACCGTTGTGGTGTAATACCCTACTCCAGTGTGTGGTGTGGTGGATTGCCTCTTGGGCTGATGGTGATGAGCAATACAAGGAAGAACAGCCTCGCAAGGGTCTGTTCTTGGCTGGGGCGATGAACTGCTGGGAGGAGTTCAATCACCCTTCTCTCTCTCTTTCTCTGATTGATCTCCTCTCGATCCTGAACCTCCACCGATTGATCTCCCTCCCCCCTACCATGTGGGTGGCTGGTCCTATATATAGAGGCCCTGGTCCTCTTCCCAAATATCGAGCGGGAAGGGAGCCAACAATGGCGGGCTAAATTTAAGGGGGACAGCTAGTACCAGCTATCCTGACAAAAGTAGTCTTTGCCTGCACAAAGCTCTGGTGGTGACGCCGTCTTGGGCTCCACGATGACCTCCGTCTTGCACTCCTCCTAGTCTTGGTCTTGTTGCACCGAAATGGCAACCTTTGCCTGATGCCTCAGTACTCCGCGGCTGCGCTTGCCCCCTTTGCACCAAAGGGGAAAGGAGGACACAGCGCGGCTGGCGCCCGCCTGGCGCCTTTGGTCTTCATGGCTTGCGTCACGGGCACCTCGTGAGGTACCCCGCCTTGATCTCTCAGCCTCCTCGCGAGCCAGCCTGATGAGGCCATGCCTGAGGAAGCTCCGTGTCGTCCGCCCCGCGAGGCTTGGCCCCTCGCAAGGGTCTTGAGTCTGTGTTGATGATGATGGGCCGTGCTGGGCCCCCTTTCGAGCCACGCCGTAGGCCGCAGGCAGGCAAGTCTGGGGACCCCCGTTCCCAGAACGCCGATAGTAGCCCCCGGGCCCAAGGCGCGCCCGGACTTGACCGTGCAGGGAGGCGGATGGGCAAGAGCGAAGCGCCGCGGGCCCTAACAGCTTGCGGCATTGGGCGCCGCATGGCGGTTGATTGGACATGGGCGGCACTGTTCCCCCACGCCCCCCTTATTTTGTGCTATGGTAGGCGGACTCGTAGTCGTACACAGCCGCTCCCCTTTCTGTTGCTCGAGCGCCCTCTGTCCTTCCTCCGCTCGAACTCCAGCTTCTGTTTTCAACCCAATCTCGAACCTTCCCCCCCTTCCCATCGCCATGGCTCCGACGAAGAAGGGAAGAGGGAAGAGACCCGTTCCTCTACCTTTCCCGCCGCCATTGGCGGCCCCCGCCGAGGGCTTGGGCAAGGTCAGCTCGGCTCTGGCCACTATCTTCAACGAATGCGGGAGGACGACGGCCTGGCCTTCAAAGGGCGACTGACGCGGTGAGCCTGCTTGGTGAGGAGCTTGCTGATGAAGACGCGCGCCTTGAGGCCGAGGGCCTGCGCCTGGCTGCAGAGAGGCGCGAGCTGGAGGGCGCCATCACCCTTGCGCGCCGTCAGCGCGATCTTGACGACGCAGAGGCCAAGGCGTCGCTGGTGGCCTCTCGGGAGGAATGATCTTGGGCCGCTGAGGAGGCCCGGGAAGCTGACCGGCGGCGAAAGGCGGCGGAGGAGCGGGCTCGGGAGCTCCTGGCCTCGTGCCACTCACTGGAGGAGCAGGTGGAGCTACGCGAGGCAGCCCTCGCGTCGATGAAGGAGGCATCTGGCGACTCAGCAGAGCTCCAGAAGCATGAGGAGGCGCTGACGCTGGAAGCCGCCGAACGTACCCACGAGTACGAGCGTCTGGAGACGAGGGAGCGCTTGGTGACGCAGGCGGAGGATGATGTCACAGCACGGGAAGCCTGTGTCCTGGAGGAGGTCGGACGTTGGGTAGCGATTGCACGCTTGAACCTCGAGCACGAGTTCGAGGAGAGGCTGGAGTTGATCCGGGCCGAGGCTGAAGGTAGGACTGCTGTCTTGAGGGCCAAGCTGGAGGACGTGACGCGGCGGGCCGATGCTTTTCGGGCCGCCCTTGAGGTAGCGCAAGGGGAGTCAAGCACCTCCCAGGCCGAGGTGCTCGTTCTTCGCCAGCGGGTGGAGGAGGCTGAGGTCGTTGTGCGCCAGAATGCGGATGAGATACGTCAGCGGCGGATCCTGGAGCATGAGCACGGCCCCATGCTTACCATGCTCTGGGAGAGAGCCAACACAGCCTTGGGCAACATCTGCGAGGCGGCTGTTGGCGAGCCGCATGCAGTCAACTACGCCGGCAACCGTCAGTTCTTCACCGACGTGGTGACGCAGCTGGAGGCGCGGTCGGTCAGGGCAGACAGGTTGGTGGAGGAGAGGAGCCGCGCCCTGCTTGGGCGCGCCTTTTCTCGCGTCTTCAGCCATCTCCAGAACATGGATCCCCACTTCGATTTCGACGCCGCCATCGCCCCTGTCCCCTAGGCCGTCCGAGACGACCTGCGCACTGGGTGGAAGACAATGTGGATGCTCTTGTCAGGGCCTTCGCTTCAGACAACGACGGCGTGATTGTGGCTGCCGACGAGGGCGGTGTGGTGAACGGCCCTGACGCCGCTGGCGGCGACGCGGACAGCGATGGCGAGTTCAGCGACGCCAGCAACGGTTCGGGTGGTGCTCCTGAGGACGCATTGGGGGATTTATCCGACTGATTGTGCGCCGTTCCTGGTTCCTTACCCTGCATGAATAGAACTTAGGTTTTGGCCTGATGGCTGTCAGAGCATTTTGGGAGGGGGAGCCCCTCATGTAAAACTTGTGTTCATCGTATTAGTAGATGCTACATTGCCCATGCGCCCGCACCAAGTGGTTGGCTTAAGCGACGCGCTGGTCGGTTAGTTTACCTTTGTCCCGTGCAGGCTCTGAGGTAGCCTGTGGGAGGCTGTGATGTCCCGAGTGTTCCCTGATCGAATCCATAGGATCTGCAATAAAACACCCTCCTGAGAGGACGCGGCGGCAGTCTGGGCTGCGTGCAAGCTAGGCCTGACCCGGCTCGCGAGGGGCTCACGAGGGGAGGCAGCTGAGGCGAAGTGGTAATCAAAATGCGAGAAATTGCTCGGACGAGACTAAGCACCCATTCCCCGAACACACGCAAATCTCAAATTCGAATCCAACTTGAATCCAGCAGGGGAAAGCGACAACCAAAAGGGGAAAGTAATGAAAGCAGACAAAAGGCCGCGTCCAGCACCTAATCTAGTCTTGGACGTCTTCTCACCAGTGCGGAGCTAAGTGCTGACACTGGGCGTGGGAGGGAGCCCCAGGGCCTGAGGCCGGCACCCCTGAGACTCCGGGGCGTGTACAGCCCCACTCATTATTATGTGAGAGTGTCACGGGGCGGCGAGCTTCACAGGCACTGGGCCTTCTTCATAGGTACCGGCCTTGCTTCATATCGCCAAACGAGGGCCCCGCCTTGCGCCACACTCTAGTGCCATCAACGACGACCGGAAACTAGGACACCGCCGATGGGGTAGAGCGGTCGCCAGCGGTTCCCCCGACGACCACGGGTCCTCCGCCAGGGGCAGGCCCTGAGGCACCTCCCCAGCAGAGGGCCTACCTCCTGAGAACACCTTGCTCCGAATGCCGCGGTGGTGATGTCGGATCTCGGCCCCTCTCCTGCAGCCCCCTACGCCCTCCTCCCGAGGGGTAGGAGACTGTGGGAGCGGGGCAGCTGCTCGCTGTGGAGACCTGTCTTGCGATCCATGATTAGCGTATGCCTGCTCCTGAGGAATTAGCGGTACCCGATAATCGTTGCCTCCAGCGTAGCCAGTGGGACCGTCCCGGGACTCCTGTAAGGGCTCAGATTCTGGCGCCTCGTCCCCCCAGCTTGGGCTGAGGAGCGAGCCTTGTTCGCCCTCGTGAGGGTGTCCTTGGTCCATCATGAGGGGCACGTATTCTTCTGGCGCCGTCATCCCGAAGGCCATGCCGTAGTGCTCCGCGTGACACGTAGCTCTTCTTAACGCGCCCACCGTGGGGTTGTAGCGCGGCTGTCCACTGGGGCCGTGGGTCGCGTCGAGGCCTTCTTCTTCGCGGACCGGGAGCGGGGGCAGCTCCGCCGCCGGTCCGGTGCCGACAGCTTCGCTGGCGTTGGAGTAGCCTTGGAGCCCGCGGGCGCGCGTGGAGCCCCCGCGCGGGCCGCCATGGGTTTGAGATGAGAGCAGGGTGCATAAGGGGTGAGCCCCCGAGGTGGCGAAGCCCAGGAGCTCCGCCACCCGCTCCAGCAGCACGTCGCGGCCGCCCTCCAGCAGCCTGCACTGCAGTAGTTCTCGGGCCACCGTGAGCACGGCCCTCGAGTTCGCCTTCTCCCAGCGGGTGTACGGTGTCGTGGTCGCGGCGTGATTGGAGGCCCTCGCTGCCGACCGCGCCTACCGCGGCGTGAGAGCTGTCGAAGCCTGTCCGAGTTGCCCGCGGCCCGCAGCGCCCTGCGGACCGCGAGCTGCCTGGGGCACGGGGTCTGGGTTGCCGGACATGGTGATGACGACGCGACGGGGCACGAAGCGGTAGAAGGTGGATCCCGGCGCACCCCTACCTGGCGCGGCAAATGTCGGATCTCGGGTTCCGGCAGACCCTTGAGGTTCGAACACTGGGGTGCACGCGGAGATTTCGCCTCCTACCTACCTGCACCCCTCCGCCTCGCTAAGGTCTAAGCTATGGAAAGAACAACACAAGAGACACGGGGTTTATACTGGTTCGGGCCACCGTTGTGGTGTAATACCCTACTCCAGTGTGTGGTGTGGTGGATTGCCTCTTGGGCTGATGGTGATGAGCAATACAAGGAAGAACAGCCTCGCGAGGGTCTGTTCTTGGCTGGGGCGATGAACTGCTGGGAGGAGTTCAATCACCCTTCTCTCTCTCTTTCTCTGATCGATCTCCTCTCGATCCTGAACCTCCACTGATTGATCTCCCCTCTACCATGTGGGTGGCTGGTCCTATTTATAGAGGCCCTGGTCCTCTTCCCAAATATCGAGCGGGAAGGGAGCCAACAATGGCGGGCTAATTTGAAGGGGGACAGCTAGTACCAGCTATCCTGACAAAAGTAGTCTTCGCCTGCACAAAGCTCTGGTGGTGACGCCGTCTTGGGCTCCACGATGACCTCCGTCTTGTAGTCCTCCTAGTCTTGGTCTTGTTGCATCGAAATGGCAACCTTTGCCTGATGCCTCGGTACTCCGCGGCCACGCTTTCCCCCTTTGCACCAAAGGGGAAAGGAGGACACTGCGCGGCTGGCGCCCGCCTGGCGCCTTTGGTCGTCATGGCTTGCGTCACGGGCACCTCATGAGGTACCCCGCCTTGATCTCTCCGCCTCGCGAGCCAGCCTGATGAGGCCGTGCCTGAGGAAGCTCCATGTCGTCCGCCCCGCGAGGCTTGGCCCCTCGCGAGGGTCATGAGTCTGTGTTGATGAAGATGGGCCATGCTGGGCCCCCTTTTGAGCCACGCCGCAGGCCGCAGGCAGGCAAGTCTGGGGACCCCCGTTCCCAAAACGCCGACATACTCGTCGACGGCGATGTACTTTCATCGCTTCAACGGCCCGAAGATACTGCTGCCGCTCAGAGATCCCTTCCTCTTGCGGAGCTCCTCGAAGTCCACACAAAGGCAGCCGAAGCGCTAGACGTGACAGCCGGTGCGCGGCGGAGCCGAAGAAGACCCAAGAAGGATGGCCTCAGGGGAGCCCGGCTGAGGCGAACAGCCCGGCTCCTCCCCACTGCGACCTCCCGAGGCTCCTGGAGCCCCAGCCTCAGGAGCCGCATGCCGCGTCTCCTCGGCTACCGATGCGTCAGGAGGGGGGTCGCAGGCCCCCGAGGACGACGCCTCAGGATCACCACCCGGCATGTGCTCCTCAGCACCTGAGCCGCCGGCCTCCGTCGCAGCTCGCTCCCCTGCACCGTCACTTGGGGCGAGCCCGGCACCGGCGGCGAAGAAGTGGACCACGATGACGGGGTTCTCGCGAGGCCCCACCAAGCCGACTGGGCGCAGCCCCCACTCATCAAAGGAAGGCATGTTCGCGGAAAATGTGGCTTTGTTCTCGCAGCGGTACAACATGCAGCTGTTCCTGGGCATCTCGTCTGGCAGAGGGACACTTGATAGGACCGTGAGCACTGTCTGTGTGCAGCGAGAGGAATCCCCTCCTCCTGAAACCTCATGTTGTCCCGTCTGCTGAGAAAGTCCCACATCGGGCGAGAATGGTGCTGGAGTGGAGCAACTCGACGCCTGACGAACTCCCTCACCACCATGGGCGCAGTCACGCCAAGGTCCTTCAACCACCTCAGCCTAGCCCAGACGGGGGCAACGCTGGGGCTCCTGAGCATCTGATGACCCTAGCCGGAGTTTGGAATAGCAGGCCCCACCGGAGCTTGGAGCAGAGGGTTGAGCACGCCGGCGTCAACAAACACCCATCGCGTACGGAACTCGCTCGTGGATGAAGGGACCTCGAAGTCGATCCCCATGCCTGCTATCGCAGCCATGGCCTGGAAGCCCACGAACCCTGAGCTCTATCGGGGGCCGTTGAGATGCAACGAGAAGAAGTGGCGGAGGAGTGCCATGGAGCGGGCGATGCCCACCATGGCCTCGCACACGAAGGCGAAGACGGCGAGAAGGGTCATAGCCTGAGGATCGAGATGGAGCATGTGGATCTGATAGTGATCGAGCACCGCGTTGAAGAAGGCGCGGAAGGGAGGAATCAGGCCAGCCTAGAGGGCATCAATGAAGATCGGAACCTCGGTAAATACCCAAGCCATGCTGGTGCAAGACGCGGGCCAAGCCAGCGTCTCTCCCCACTCGTTGAAACTGGAGGCAAGCATGGGGCACACCTTGTCCATGGCCTCGTCTTTAACCACCCAAGGCCGGCCGAGTGCCGGCTCGAAGGATGGAGGCGCAGTTGTTGAGGACAAGGGTTTCTTCCCCTTTTCGGCTTGCTTCGGTGCCATGGCGGTGAAGCGGGCAGAGCACATGTCGGATTGAGGAGGCAGAGCAGGGCGTCGAGGCAGCAGGGAGATCGGAAGAGCCAGGCGTGGCAAAGGAAGAATAACTGTGTAAGAAGCGGGTGTCGTGGTTCTAACTCTGACAGTGATGTAGGGGGGTGTGTATGGAGAGGCTAGATCTCAGCTATGGAGAAGTTGTAAACACACCAGGATGTACGAGTTCAGGCCCTTCGCAGAGGAAGTAACAGCCCTATGTCTCGGTGCCCGGAGGCGGTCGATTGGATTATATGCGTGTGAATAACAAGGGTGCGAACCCTTCATCCTGAGGAGGGGGGTGGCTTATATAGAGTTCGCCAGCCCTCTCCTGCCCTCAGTAATGCAGGGTTTAGGGTACATTAAGGTTGGGCGTTACTGGTAACGCCCCTAATAAAGTGCTATGATGACCATAAAGACTATTTAATGACCGACCGTTTGCCTGCGGAGTGACTTTAGATCTCCTGGCAGTCGAGTGGTTGGCTTCGTGGTCGAGTGGTAGCTTCTTGGTCGAGTGTCTTGAACCCGTCGAGTGGGTACTTTCAAGTCGATTGAAAGATGACTTCTTCTAAGGACGTCCTTGGGCAGGGCTTTTAGGACAGGTCCGTGCCCCTACCCTAGGTACATAGCTTCATCATTAGCCCCCGAATGGATCGAGGTTAGAGTGGGGAAAGAGTTGGGGATCTTTCCGACTGGTTCTTTGGGCTACATGAGTGCCTCGCTTTGGATCAATCGTCACGGATGATGTCATCAACCTCTTTCAGTCGCCTTGATCCATTCCAGGCCTTTCGTCGAGTGAATTACCCTGCTTGCGAAGCTCTGAATGATGGTGTGAAAGGGATCTTCTGCCTGCCGAATTGTTCTACAACCCGCGGATTTCGTGGGGTTTGAATTTCGGGAAGCGCGCGGGACGGGAGCGGCCGCAGTAATCGGATGGGATAAAGCGGAAGCTCCTCGATTTCCTTGCCACCTTTTTCGCCACGTACTGTGCACGCGTCTGCTGCGGGATTTGACGGGATAGCCTGGGCCTACCAGCCAGCCACTCGGAAGCGGCCTCTTATAAGCCGCCGGCTCGGGGTTTCCAAATAGTGTGCTCTCTCCTTTCTTTCTCCTTTCGCAAGGTCCTCCGCCATCTATGCTCTCACCCTAGCACCGTAGGCCCGTTCGAGATTTGCCAGCGACGATGGTGAAGGACAAGACGTCCGCTCTGGAGCGCGCGAAGAAGGCGGCGGCGTAGGGGAAAGGGAAGAAGTCCGCTCGGGGCGGATCTTCCTCAAGGACTGCTCTGCCCAGAGGCTGGATCTAGGGCGACTGGATGCCGACGGAGATTCGGCAGGAAGATCTTGATGATATGGTTGAGGGAGGAGTCATTCCCCACGAAGCTGCGCGTCTCCCGGGGAGAGAAGTCGAGCCCCAACCTCGTGATGGTGAGTGTGTGCTCCTCGCCACCCATATCGATCGCGGGTTTTCTCTACCTCCTCATCCTTTTTTCTGGAGCTTTCTGAACTTCTTCGGAGCGCAGCTCCACCACTTCACTCCAAATTCTATCGTGTATCTTGCTGCTTTCATTTCCTTGTGTGAGGGTTTCTTGGGTTGCCGCCCCCATTGGGGACTCTTTAAGCACATCTTCACTTGCCGTTCCCAATCGGTCAAGAAGGCCAAGTCGAGTGACGAAAGGACGCAGGTGATCCAGCTGTGCGGGGGCCTGGCGATCCAGACGAGGGGAAAAAGTTGTTTTCCATCTATCACTTTCCCAGAGTCGGTCCGTGGTTGGCAGGCGACCTGGTTTTACTATAAAGACCAGGCGACCCCAGGACAGTCGACTGGGCTTCCCCCTTTCTCTCTTGACCGAGCTCAAAAACCTGCTTCTCTGAAAGTGACGCCGGAAGAAAAGGCCCAAGTCAAAGTGCTGGTTGGTCGAGTGGTTCAGCTTGTCCGTGATGGCGTGACTGGCATGGACTTGCTGGAGGTCTTCCTTCGGAGGCGCATCCAGCCGCTCCAGGCTCGTGACCACCCGATGTGGCTGTACTCGGGTCTCGACGACACCACTCGGGTCCACCTGGAGGAGGTCACTGATAAGATGTTGGAGGGGTGGCTGTCGAGCATCACAGGAAACAAAGACAACCCCCGAGGAGCCAGGAGGGTTCCTCCACTCGACAACACATACGAAGTGGACCAGGTCTAACTTTATGCTCCTGACTGAGATCTTGATTTCTTCATTGGTCTTCTTTGAATTGGTCAATTGACTTTTGTCTTGTCTGTTGTTTTCCAGGCAACTACTGAGATGTACTTGATGCCCAACGGGGCACAGGAGCCAACTGAGGAAGGGGAGGCGAGCGGAGGTGAGAGTGGAGACAATCAAGGCGAGTGGGAGTCCGATGGCGAAGGAGAGGGAGATGACGACGTCGACTCCAGCGAAGAGGAGGAGGAGGAGGTTGAACCCCCCCGCCCAGAGAGGCGATCCAAGCTTACACACAATCCAGCGCGGGAATGCGGTAAGGCGACTGCTCCTGTTGGGCAGTCGTCGAAACGCCCTCGGACCTCTTCTCCTACGCCCACCGAAAAGGCTCCCAAGCACCCACGCGCGACGCCGTCCAAGCCACCCAAGGCTCTGCCCAAGATGAAGATGACTGTCCCCACCATTTCTAGGTAATAATAAAACTTGTTTTCCTTTGTCGACCGTGGACAGATCCTTGGTCGATTCATTGAGCCAACTGACTGACTTTCGAGATTTGCAGTGCTGCTACTTCTGAGCTCTCCGCCAAGGACGACGATCAAGAGATGGAGGATGCTGTTACCTCCAACCCTGGTACGATTACTGATGTTCTGCCTTGAGTCGACTGGACATTTATTGCAACTCTGGTCGATTGAAATTTATTCTTGTAGCTCCTCCTCATGTTATCAACCTCCCGGATGACGACGACGACGTGTCGCTGAGAGTGAGAAGGAAGAGGAGGGTGTTGGCTGGCAAGACCCCCCAATCTGCTCCGGCGTCTGAGGCCGTAGCTCGGGATGGTGGTGACAACACTCGGGCTTCTGTGACTTTCGCTGTTCCTCTGACGAGTGTGCGGCCCTCGACGTCGACTGCGGATCCGCCTTCGCTCTTCGCCACACACCACGTCCCTGAGGACCAAGTGGATGCAGCTAAGGAAGCTGTACGCCAGGCAGGGATCATGATGGAGCAGATCAAGGTGATTCGAGAAGCCAGCCAAGAAGCTTATGACGCGAGTTCAGCTCTTCAAAGTAACGTCCAGGTCAGTCAATTCACTGCTTGTTCTGTTAGGGTATGCTGTCTGAAGAATCTCTTTTCTGAAGATCTTTAAATCTGTACACCCACTGGGTGTGTCTGTTAAGTCTTGGACGAGTGGGGGCACGCTAAGTGCACCCACTGGGTGTAGTCCTCGAGACTACGGTGGACTACTGGCAGTCGACTGTAGTCTTTATATTGTGTTGCAGTAGTTGTACTTCTTCACTCGGTCTGGTTAGGCCATGTCGACTGCGGGCAGTCGATTTTTTTTGAAAAACCAGTGGGGGCACGCTGAGTGCACCCACTGGGTGTAGTCCCCGAGACTACTGTTGAATGTTTTTGATTCAGCTGTAGTCTTAGAAGTGCCATCATTGTCTCTTGGTTACTCGGAAGCAACTTATCTTGGACCTCTGTCGACTAATTTTTGCAGAAATCCTGTGGACTTGTGGCTCTCTATACTGAGTTGGAGAACAAACATATCCAACTCAACCTTGACTTGAAGCTTGCTCAACAGAACCAGCTGAAGGCGCAAGAAGAAGCAAAAGGTATGGCTAGTGAGGTTTCTCATTCTTGACAAGTGACTTTTCTTTCTTGCCCGTTCTTGATGTTGAGCTCACTCGACGTTCTGTAGATAAACTGGATGAAGCTTTGAAGAAGAAGGATCGAGATCTTGCCGAAGCGTAGAAGGAGGCCTCGAGCAAAACGAAGCTTGCAGAAGAGAAACTGGCTTCGGTCGGAACTCTTGAGCAGTGTGATGCAATGTGATCCACCTCTGGATGTAGTCCCTCAGAGTTTTATTCGGTTTCTGCACGCAAGACCGCAATTCCGTAAGGCCTGCAGGTCGCTTGCATGTTCCCTCAAAGGTTGTGAAGAACACTCGGGAGAGGTCCTCCCAAGTGTAGATGCTGCTGGGTGCCAACTGATTTAGCCACGCTGTGGATGAGCCCTCTAACATGAGAGGCAAATGCTTCATAGCCACCTCATCATTGCCGCCGCCAATCTGTACAGCCACTCTATAATCTTCAAGCCAAGTGTCAGGTTTAGAATCACCAGTGAACTTGCTGACTCCCGTCGCCAACCTGAAGTTGGGAGGAATCACTGCGGCTCTGATGGCTCGACTGAAACACTCTGGCCCCGAAGCATGCACTCTGCTGCTGGCAGGCGCATCTCTGTCGTGGCCTTCTCGATGAGCTCTGTTCCTGTCAACCAAACCTTGAACAAGGATGGATCTCGCATCAAAGCCTGGGTCCCTGGGTCGACTGGAATCCTCCGCCCAACACTATGAGGGCGTCTGTAATCTCGCTGTCGAGGCGCATACGACCCACTCCTCGGGGGAGGGGTTGGCACTCGACGTCGATCATCACGATCGAATCGGTGATCATACTGCTCATTTCTTCTGTACTGATTGTGCCGGTCTCCATGTCCCTCACGCCTCGGGGGCGATCTTGGGCTGTGAGCCGACTGGACTGTATCCGTTGCAATGGATCGACTGTGGATCCTATTCCGTGACTGAGAAACAGTGGAATTCTGGTTTCCCGCCGCCCGGAGCAATGCTCTGATCTGCAACAAGCCCTTGCCAGCCTCTGACTGGGAGGGCTGAATCGATTCTGCTATACAGGCCGCGGCGGCCAAATTCTGAACTGGAGTTCGATATACCTGCGTCGGCGGGAAGAGCTGACGTCGATTGGACTCGGGAGCTCGCTGACGCGCTTGCTCATCGAGTATTCGCTGGAGATTCTCCAGTCGAGTGCGCTCGGCCAAGTTAGCCAAGCGCGTGTCCTCCAAGGCCCGGGCCTCGGGGGTTTCTCCGATGATAGGAGTGTGGAGTGCGTCCATGCGGCGAAGCTCCTCTCGCTGCAATGACGTGAGAGGTTCGGGGAGATACTCATAGTGGGGATGCGACGGGTCGCCCCCACCCGCGCCTCCATCAGCGCGAGGGAACCCGGGAGGACTGTGTGTTCCATCGACCGCTAGAACCTCAGCTGCTGGGTTGCTGCTGTCGCACTTGGATGCGGTCTCCGCGGAGCCAGTCGACAGGTCGAACAGGCCGTAGAGGGATTCGTCGGGCTCGATTGCCGCGACTTGTGGGGCGGCCGACTAGCGAGCCACGGCATGCCTCACCCACCTCTGAAGTCTCGACCGACCGGAGCGATGCGCCGGTGAGAGACAGGGAGGGGAGACGACACAGGGGCCGACCGATACTGGGTCGACGGCTGCCGCAGGAGGACGCCACGAACGCATGCGCGGAAGTGCGTCGCACCGCGGACGGGGAGCACGTCGATGTCGAGTGGAGCCTCCTGAAGCCAAGTGGAGTCGTCGGCGATGAACGTGAGCGCGCCGAGACGGATCTCGTGGCCCTCCACCAAAACTCCGCACGAAACCATGATCAAAGGGATCGGAAAAATCACAACTTCTCCAACTAGGTGCTAAGATTCCTGCCACACGGTGGGCGCCAACTGTCGTGGTTCTAACTCTGACAGTGATGTAGGGGTGTGTGTATGGAGAGGCTAGATCTCAGCTATGGTGAAGTTGTAAACACACCAGGATGTACGAGTTCAGGCCCTCCGCGAAGGAAGTAACAGCCCTATGTCTCGGTGCCCGGAGGCGGTCGATTGCATTATATGCGTGTGAATAACAAGGGTGCGAACCCTTCATCCTGAGGAGGGGGGTGGCTTATATAGAGTTCGCCAGCCCTCTCCTGCCCTCAGTAATGCAGGGTTTAAGGTACATTAAGGTTGGGCGTTACTGGTAATGCCCCTAATAAAGTGCTATGATGACCACAAAGACTATTTAATGACCGACCGTTTGCCTGCGGAGTGACTTTAGATCTCCTGGCAGTCGAGTGGTTGGCTTCGCGGTCGAGTGGTAGCTTCTTGGTCGAGTGTCTTGAACCCGTCGAGTGGGTACTTTCAAGTCGATTAAAAGATGACTTCTTCTAAGGACGTCCTTGGGCAGGGCTTTTAGGACAGTTCCGTGCCCCTACCCTAGGTACATAGCTTCATCAGCGGGGCCACATAGCCAGGCGGATTCAACGGCAACATGGGAAAGCGGAGAGCCCACATCCAATCATCCACCACACGTCAATCGAGGCCGCAGGCTTTTGGGGCCCGCGGTGCTCCGAACTTGGCCCTTGGCTTCGCCGCAAAGCCAAGCCCGAGCGCACCTTGGGCCCGGGGGCTACTGTCGGCGTTCTGGGAATGGGGGTCCCTAGACTTGCCTGCCTGCGGCCCGCGGTGTGGCTGAGCCAGCAGGCCGTACGGCCCATCTTCACCAGCAAAGCATCCAAGACCCTCACGAGGGTCCAAGCCTCGCGAGGCAGACGGCGCAAGACCTCCTCTAGAGTGGCCTAGCCGGGCAGACTCACGAGGAGCAGAGATATCAAGGCAGGGAAAACCTCACGAGACCCTCGTGACGTGAGCCATGACGCACGACACCAGGCGGGTGCAGCGCGTGCAGCGTCCTTGTTTCCTCTTTGGTGCTAAGGAGGCTAGCGCAGGCGAAGAGTACCGAGGCATTAGGAAAAGGTTGCTATATTGGTGCAACAAGACCAAGACCAAGAGGAAGCAAGATGGAGGTCATCGTGGAGCCGAAGACGACGTCACCATAGAGCTTTTCGCAGGCGAAGACCACTTTTGTCAGGATAGCTTGTACTAGCTATCCCCCTTCAAATTGGCCCGCCATTGTTGGCTCCCCTCCCGCTCGATATTTGGGAAGAGGACCAGGGCCAATATAAATAGGACTAGCCACCACCTTAGCAAAGGGGGGAGAGGGATCATTCAGACCATCCTCACACACACAAGCTCACTAAGCTCAAGAACACCTTCCACGTCAGGAGGCAGTTCTTCCCTTGTACTATTCATCATTAGCCCTAGAGGCAATCCACCACCACCACCACACTGGAGTAGGGTATTACACCACAACGGTGGCCCGAACCACTATAAATCTTATGTCTTTCTATGTTGCGAGTTCGTCGAGTTCGTCCACGAGATCTTAGTGAGCTAGGGCGTAGATCGGTGGGAGGAAAATACTTCGCGCGCACCCCAGTGTTCGAAACTTAAGGGTTTGCCGGAACCCCACATCCGACACTTCTGAGGGAGTCCTAGACTAAGGAGTCCTCGGGCGTCCGGCCTGTTGGACTTGGGCCAGACTGATAGGCTATGAAGATACAAGACCGAAGACTTTCACCCATGTTCGGATGGGACTCTCCTTGGCGTGCATCGCAAGCTTGGCGTCCGGATATGAAGATTCCTTTCTCTGTAACCGACTTTGTATAACCCTAGTCTCCTCCGGTGTCTATATAAACCGGAGGGCTTAGTCCGTAGAGGCAATCATAATCATGTAGGCTAGACTTCTAGGGTTTAGCCATTACGATCTCGAGGTCGATCGACTCTTGTAACACTCATATTCATCAAGATCAATCAAGCAGGAAGTAGGGTATTACCTCCATATAGAGGGCCCGAACCTGGGTAAACATCGTGTCCCCTATCTCCTGTTACCATCAACCCTAGACGGATAGTTTGGGACTCCCTACCCGAGATCTGCCGGTTTTGACACCGACATTGGTGCTTTCGTTGAGAGTTCCAATGTGACGTCGAAGTCAGGGTTGATGACTCGCCTTGTCATCAAGGACAATATCACCGCCGAAGGAGCTCTGGCCCCGAGCCAAACCCTCTGGCTGGGTGGCTTCATCATGACCGCCCGTTCGGCCGGTGAGTCGACGATGACCTCTCGGGTCATCGAAAATCGCCTCCGAATTGACTCCGAATACTCCAAACGGATGGATCCAACGGAATTGTCGTCCTTGAACGAACTCCTGGATCGCACCGCCGCCTTGGGGTCGCTACAGACTACGGTCGGATTGGGCTTAAACCCGATCAGAGAGAAATCAAATCTCCACCGGTCACCCATCAGATAGGGGTAGTAGAGGAGCAAAACAACAACTCTCCCTCTATACTGAGGATGAACTATGTTCGGATCTCCGAGCTCGAAGAGCCGAATACCTGTCTGCGGAACGATAGGCCTTGTCCTCCAAACCCGGAATCAGACGATAGACCTCAAAAATAGGTCGATCTCCCGGAGCCCGAACTATCAAGCTCGGAAATTTTTCAAACTCCGGATCTCAAATTGGGTCAGGGTTCAGATTTAAATCCACCCACCCACCTAGATATACGCGATCTCACATACCTACGGCAGCAGTCTTAGGAAACAGTCCATCACTTTTGGACCAGATTCCTCCTTGTCAAGGACAAGATTAAAGATTGTCGCGACGAAGACGCGATCTCAATATTCTACAGTAATTGTAAGGATGAAGGAATCCTCAATGCCATCAACCGCCATCACATAATACACTTCGCTGACTTGGCAACCATTGTACAAAAGTCATACGCAATGGAAAGTGCCTGGAAAACTCAGGCAGCTCGCTGGGAACCACCAATCTCCACTCAACACCTCCTCCGGGCAAAAAGGATGCACCCTCACGGGGCGTCCAACACAGCAGTAAAGAAATCTAAATCCATTACGGGTCACAGAACCGTTCTGGAGGGATGGCTTGCTAGGCCATGCAAAATACACACAACATCGGATACCATACCTACCCACAGCCATAGAGCATGTTGGATACTCCAGCAAGTGGCCAAGAGTGGCGAGGATATCCTCACCAAAAATACCTCAGAGCAACACCCCTCGGAACATGATGACCTCAGGGTATTGATGGTCTTTGAGACTTTCTCTTCAAACAATCGGTGCAAAAGGGCCCTCCGCAACCTCGCTGAAGTCTGCCAAGTCACAACTATAAACCCCTGGAACAACACGGCCATAACTTTCAATGCCAGTGATGAACCAAAATTCCGGACAGCCCGGGCACCAGCCACCTTGGTCCTCAATCCAATTGTGGACAGCCTTCGGTTCACCAAAGTGCTCATGGACAGCGGCAGAGGATTAAACCTCATCTATGAGGATACACTCAAAATGGAAATAGATAGGAGCCGCATCGAGCAAAGCAGCACGACCTTCCAAGGAATCATTCCCAGTCGGGAGGCACGATGCGTGGGAAAAATTACACTTGACGTCGTATTCGGCATGCCGGAGAACTATTGGTCCGAAGAGATAACCTTCCAAGTGGCCCCTTTCAACAGCGGATACCACACCCTGTTGGGGCGAGATGCATTCACACGCTTTCAAGCCATACCTCATTACGGGTATATGAATCTTAGGATGCCCAGGCCCAACGGTATTATCACTCTCGCTAGTGATCCGGATATAGCCCTCCGCGCCAAAAACAAAACAACATCCCTGGCTCTCGAGGCACTATCCGAGGCCCTCACGGCCAAAGAGTTAACCGCGCTGTGCTCGATGGTGGATAGGGACGACGTAATCCTTGATAAGCGCTCCAAATCCACCTCCTTCAAACTAGCAGAAGAAATAGTCAAATTTCAAGTCCACTCGACGGACCCAAAGAAGACAGCCTCCATCGGGGCACAACTCGACCCAATTGTAGACACCGCACTACGAGCGTTCCTACGCGAGAACTGGGACATATTGGCCTGGCACCCTTCTGATATGCCAGGAATCCCACGCAGGTTGGCCGAGCACAGCCTCAATATATTGAAGGGATATAAGCCGGTCAAGCAAACACTCGGCACTTTTCTGAACCCAAACGGCAAGCTATGGGGGAGGAGCTAGCCAAGTTAATTGAGGCCGGGTTCATTAGAGAAATAAAACACCCGGACTGGCTAGCAAACCTGGTGATGGTGCCAAAGAAGGATAAATCATGGCGCCTGTGCGTCGATTTCAAAGACATCAACAAAGCTTGCCCTAAGGATCCCTTTCCCCTCCCCTGCATTGATCAAATTATTGATGCCACTGCAGGACACGATTCACCATGTTTCGTCGACGCATATTCTGGATACCGTCAAATTAAAATGAAGGAATTCGACCAAGCCGCAACGACATTTATTACCCCATGTGGGACTTTCTGCTTCAACACTATGCCCTTTGGGCTTAAAAACGCCAGCGCCACCTACGAACACATAATTCAAACATGCCCGGAGAAACCAAACGTCAAGACATTTGAAGCGTATGTTGACGACGTCATCATCAAGACCAAGCACATCGAGTCATTAATAGACAACCTATGCCTCACATTCGACAACCTTCGGATATACGACATTAAGCTCAATCCGAAAAAATGAGTTTTCGGCGTTCCCTCTGGAAAACTGTTGGGCTTCATTGTTTCCAGTAGAGGAATCAAGGAAAATCCAGCCAAAATCCAGGCTCTAACACAATTGGCTATACCAACAGACCTTCAACAGATCCAAAAACTAGCCGGATGCGTGGCAGCTTTAAGCCACTTTATCTCCAGACTAGGAGAAAAAGCATTGCCACTTTATCGACTTCTCCGACGCACCGACCACTTCGAGTGGACGGATGCGGAAACGGACGGATTGGAAGAAATAAAGGCTCTTTTAGCAAGCGACCCAATCCTGGCTGCGCCAAGCATCGGCAAACCAATGTTATTATACATCTCTGCAACACACCAGGTGGTTAGTGCCGTACTCGTCGTCGAGCAAGAGGAGGGCGGACACAAATTCCCGCTCGAGAAGCCGGTATACTATGTATCTGCTATCCTAACTCCATGCAAATCCCGGTACCCTCATTATCAAAAGATAGCATACGCGGTCTTCATGGCATCCCGGAAGCTACGACATTATTTCCAAGAGTGTTCGATCACGGTGGCTTCTGAAGTACCACTGAATGACATAATAAATAACCACGACGCCACGGGCCGGATTTCCAAGTGGGCCATTGAGCTCCTTCCATTCAACATAACATATAAGCTATGCCGGGCCATCAAATCGCAAGTACTGGCAGACTTCCTCGCCGAATGGACAGAGGCCGAACTCCCTAAAGAGTACGACACATATTCCATCTGGTTCATGCACTTCGATGGTTCTAAAATGCTGGCGGGCTTAGGGGCGGGCGTTGTCTTAACGTCCCCCATCGGAGACACGGCTCAGTACGTACTCCAAATATTATACACAGACTCCAACAATGCAGCCGAATACGAGGCCTTATTGCGTGGTCTTCGGATGTCTGTCTCCATGGGCATACAATGCCTGGAAGTGCGCGGGGACTCGAACCACGCAATATCTCAAATAAATGGAGATTTCGATGCCAAAGATCCGAAGATGGTGGCTTACCATAATGCCGTTCTCAAAATGTCGGCTCGGTTCGAAGGGCTCGAGTTTCACCATGTGGCTCGAGAAAGTAATCAAGCGGCGGATGTCCTTGCTCGGATCAGTGCCAAGCACGACCCCGTCCCACCTAACATCTTTCTGGAAAGGCTTTTCAAGCCATCCATGGTGTGGCAAAGGGAGAGCGGCAACACGAGTCCGGATCCGACCATAACCCCAGATTCCGAACACACTGATATCATCGGAGGCTCAGCCACCGAAATAACACCGTCGGCCCATCTTATCAGGGAAGTCATTACCCCATGGACCGAACCCTTCTTGCCCAACCTTAATAGGCGAGAGCTCCCTGAGGATCAGAATGAGGCTCACTGCATTGTTCGGCGTTCGAAAGCCAACAAGGTCCACGAAGGAGAGCTCTACAACAAAACCTCTATCGGAGTACTTCAAAGATGTATCTCCGAGGAAGAGGGGCGGCAGCTCTTGGCTGAAATTCATGCCGGTCTCGGTGGTCACCACGCCGCAGCTCAGGCCCTTGTAAGCAAGGCCTTCCGTACAGGTTTCTATTGGTCGATGGCTCGAGCAGATGCACAGGACCTTGTCCAACGTTGCATCGGATGCCAGCTTTTCGCCAACCAAAGCCATATGCCACCCACTGCTCTACAAACAATCACCATCACTTGGCCTTTCGCGGTCTGGGGGCTTGACATGGTTGGACCCCTTAAAGGAGAAGCCATAAGAAAAAGTATCTGTTGGTCATGGTGGATAAATTCACGAAGTGGATAGAGGCCAAACCAGTTAAAATGGCCAAATCCGGACCAGTGATAGACTTCATATTCGGCATTGTGCACCATTATGGTGTTCCACACAGCAGCATCACCGATAACGGCTCCAATTTTACAGCCGATGAGGTGAAAGCCTGGTGTGCTAATCTAGGCATTAAGCTCGATTACGCCTCCGTCTATCATCTGCAAACAAACGGTCAAGTCGAACGAGCCAATGGCCTTATTATGAGCGGAATTAAACCCAGACTAGTGCGGTCTTTGAAAGAATCAGACAAGCACTGGGTTGAGGAGCTCGACTGTGTACTCTGGGGGCTGCAGACCACGCCCAATCGCACTACCGAATATACACCTTTCTTCATGGTGTACGGCACAGAGGCTGTGTTACCCTGCGGCATTATTCATGAATCACCTCGAGTGCGCATGTACGAAGAGAGAGATGCCCTGGAGGAGGAGCGCGATGTTGCAAAGCCCGTTCTGCATTTTATCAACAGCAGGCCCGCATAAATCAAAGCAGAGAAGTGCGGGCCAAGACAATCTCCTAGAGTCGAACCCCTGGAACGTGGCCAGACTTTGAAGATTCTATGCCTAGCGCTGAACTCTTCGTTCGTCTCCTTCTCCCTATTGTCTCCATTATTTTTTCTCCTCTCTTCTCGCTTTTTCTTTTTTTTAGCCTTAAAGCTTTCGTACGGCCAAAACATGCACATATGATGTACACATCTTCAAATGTAAACGTCCATTATACCTGGGGGCTTCTTGCATAGAAGCTTATTATTGTTATTTTTCGAGCATCAAGCTCATCACATATGCGTTTTCTCCTCATATGTACCTTTTTTCGCCATTATATGCATCGATATGACTTAAGTTTTGGCCAAGCTGGGTTGCCTGGCTCCTGTGCTTATGCCCTATGTTTCCGTTAGTTTGGCTAGGGCATAAAGGGAGCACCTCTGCGATTGCTACTGCCGGGTCATCCGGATGTGTACCTCAGACTGGGTGAAGCCGAAAGCTAGCATTCTTAAGGGAATATTCGGTTGGCAGACTAAAGATGTGTTTACATTTCTCCCACTATGAAACCCCAGATATTACGCATATTGCGATCTTTTCAATAACAGCTCAGACATGCACATTAAGGCATGTACACCCAGGGAAAGGAACCCTTAACGGAACTATTCTCTCTAGAAGATGTTTCTTACAATAACAATGTAATGTAACATAGCTAGCTGGATACAACTTGTCTGTTCAAGCAATGATCACCCCGACGCCTGGTTTTCACGCATACCCCGGTCTATTTTGCCACTCAGGTATTTGGAAACACTCTGCACCTTCGGGTCCAGAGGTCGAAGCGAAAAGGTCGGCCATGACAATTGTTTTACAATCCGGCTAGGGACAAATATGTCAAGGAAAGTACATAGTCACTTGAACTCAAAAATTTCCTCCTCTATACCGTCTAATAGGTTGTCTAGCTTACAATCCTGTTGGGAATATTTGGCGGCTACTTCTACTTGGTCATATACCAAATTAATGGGAATTTCTTTCCCATCCGGCCCTAGAGGGCCGACCCGGGCCATATGATTTGGATCAAGCTTGGTATACCATGTTTTTACCATGGCCCAGGCCTCTCGTGCACCTTCCCGGCAGGCTGATATCTTCCATAATCGAATACGCCGTTGTGCCCCTTTGAATAGCTCCACGAGCTCTGCCATACCTCCTAGAGGAGAGGCGGATGGCCGTAAAGCCTTGGCAATACTCCGCATTGCTTGTCGAACTCGCTCGTGCATCCGGGACAGCTCTTATAGCAGGTCGCCTTGAGATCCGGACATTTCCTCTTCGGGACGGCCAGTCGGCATACATGCAGACATAAATCTGTCAGTTCCCGCCCTCGACAAATGATAGGGAGGCAAGTTTGAAAAGCATACTAAATATGCCACCTTGTACCCTCCTATTCTCCTTGACAGCGTCGGCTAACTGGGCTCGAACATCTTTTAGTTCTTCGCCCAGTTGGGTATGGGAATCCTGCAGCTTATTATTTTCCTCCCTGACCCGCGTCAGCACATGCTCGCCTGCCGCATGTTGCCTTTTGGCCTCTTGTTCACCAGCCTGAGCGACCATCAATTTTTCTCTTAGTTGCTCCAGCGATTCTGTCAGCGGAAACACAACAATATTAATATAACTAGTATATGATTATACTTTCTTCTGATGGGGAGAAGCATTACCAGGTGGTGCCTCCTTGGATTTTTCCAATTCGGCGGTAGCCGCAGTTAGCTGAGTCTGACACTTTTCTAGCTCTTGAGACAGCAGGCTATTCTTCTCCATAAGTGCCTGATTATACAATAATCCTTAAATCAGTTGTATCAACTACTTTAAGTCTCGGGGGCAACAGGTATATGATTATTAAATCTGCACTTACCCGCATATCTTTTAGATGCTGGTCCGTGCCTCTGGCAAGTCCATCCCGAGCAGCTCAGATGTACGCATCGGCCGAGCTGAAGGCATCGAATGCCTCCTTTGAAAAGTCGAGGTCACGGAGAGCGGCCCTCCGACAACGATGATTCATGGCGCTCTCCAGTTTAGAAGTCATGACGGACATATTGTCTGAATCCTCTGCGGAAGGACAGTCCAGCGCCACTCCCGTGTCAGCCCCCGTCCTTAGGGCAGGGTCTGGAACTTGACTAGTGGAGGCATGACCGGCAGGATCCCCGGACATAGTCCGGTGGACACTTTTCCTGATAGAATGCGGCGGATGACATCATGATTCGATGTGGCGACTAGGAGGCATGTTTTTAAAAGAAAGCCTTACCTCTTTGATGAAGGTTCTGCTATATTATCGTTTGCCTTCCTCTTCGAAGATGTGCTTGGCGCGGGCACCGCTCTCTTCGTAGATGCTTCTAGTGCACGTTGTGGTGTCGAGCGCCTCCCCTTTGGAGCACGAAATAGTGCGGTGGGTGAGGCATAATAAGGAAGCTCTTTCGAATAAGGTGTCTCTTAAAATTACATACATGCGAGGCAGGAAGGAGGCCGGGATAATTGGCAATGATGGGAACTTCCGAACCATCATAGCTCGTCTGGTAGAATACTCCATTCTCAAGCTCCACAAATATGTCCGGATCTTCTTCGAATCTGGGATCAAGGTCCCGGTTGTGACCCTCCAGCTGGGGGCGGGGCTATGGATACCCTCGGTAGCCTTCCGCCATTCCTGTTGCGAGTGGATAGGTTACTATCCATTAAAAATGATTCAGGGAGAAGATTGAGTAAAATGGTGGGATTGGAACTTACCCAGCTAGGAGGATTATACATGGAAAATCCATCTCGACATTGGAGACGAGTGAACTCCTCCTTCTCCCCTTTGTACAGTTCGACCAATATTTTGGCCAAAGCGGCGGGGGTTTTCGGAACCTTCCGACCGCAGCGTGAGGCGTCATCTTCCCCATTATAGTGCCACATGGGAAGCCCTCTGTATTGGAGTGGTTGGACCCCCCGCACTATAGAAATCACCATTACCTCAATTATTGATAATCTGGACTGGCGAGCATCTTAATATTGCCCATCAACTGACTGACTTCCATGATATCCTCCTCCTCGCGAATCCGAGGGTGCCAGCTGTGGCGTTTCTTCAATGGAGCGCTTGAAAATCCGGGGAGGCTCATTCGGACTAGGTCAGGAAGAGTGACATCATCAATATAGAACCATTCAGAAGGCCACTCTTCGGATGCCTTCGTCAGCGTGCCGGACAGGTATCTGGTCCCGGCGATGCGCCATACCTTGGCTCCTCCACTTCGAATATTGATCCCCCTTGGTTACGAGGGACGAGGCAGAACAGTTTCCTCCATACTTCAAAATGGGCCTCACAGCCCAGGAATAGCTCACAAAGAGCAACGTAACCCGCAATGTGCAGGCTGGAGGGAGGAGTAAAATTGTGCAGTTGGAGGCCATAATACTCCAGAAGTCCTCGGAGGAATGGGTCGATTGGAAATCTGACGCCTCTTAGCAAGTAGGGAACGAAGCACACTCGTTCCCCCTGGATAGATTGGGGAAATTCTCCGCCTGAACCCCTCCGTTGAAGGACGTCGATCCTGCTCGGACGGGGACTAGATCCGCGGGGGGGGGGGGGGGGGAAACGCCCTGTTTTTTA